>NC_086445.1:441872662-442090162 GCF_028390025.1 Pseudophryne corroboree
GTTCTGTTCCAACTCTATGGGTGTCGTGGACACCCACGAGTGGGAATAGTCCCTGGTAGTCGGCATGCCGACTGTCGGTATTCTTAAAGAGAGGTGTTGTGACCGCCGGTCACATAACTACATCCCCTCTGGAGTACTACTGCTAAAGGTGTATCAAAACTTTTTTTTCTTGATGTGTAGGATTTAAAACAATTATATTGGTTGGAAGCTACAAAATTTTCTCTCGGTCAAACTTCCAGCATTTAGGTAAGCATAGGGATTATGCATAACCATAATGATTGTTTATGGCTGATGAAGAATTCTTTTGCCATCGATGGGAGAACCAGATGGTTTCCCTCCATCGATGGCACAGCATAGCCAAATAACCAAATCCAGCCCTCCCGCTTTCTCAAGGTGCTGGGACATGTAAAGCCCTGCCCCCAGCTTCTGATTGGCCCACGGGCCAGTCGGTCAAAGAAAAGGGATCGATGGCAGCATACTATGCAATGGATGTACATCGATGATTTCTCCAACCAATGGTCATCCATTGCATAGCAGACTGCCATCGATGGCCACTTACAATATCACCATCAATGGGAACGATCGATGGTGACCACACCGATGGCCATCCATAGGTAAGCATTTTTTTCTGAGTAATTACTATTCTAACAAAATCAAAAATAAAAATTTTAAACATTTTTATTTATTTTCAATTTAGCTTACTGAGATCTGATGCAATTCATGCCACCTAGTATTGCCCCAACTGAAAACTCCACCACTCCTTAATATTCCCAACGTAATGCTCCAGTTGGTACTGTATGCAACACAGAGTCCCCACAGTAATGTCCATTTACAGTCTGAGAACCTCTCAGTGATGCCCTTTTATAAGTCAGCCTTAGAGTCCCTTTTGTGCTTCCCCACCCCCCACTTCACTTATGCAAACCTCAGAGCTGTATTTAGTCATTAAGTTGACAGAACAGGTCAGTGCTATATCTAGGGTTAGGGCTTAAATACTGTACAAACACTGGGGCAGATGTATTAACCTGGAGAAGGCATAAGGAAGTGATAAATCAGTGATATGTGTAAGGTGATAAAGCCATCAGCCAGTCAGCTCCAATATGTAAATTAACAGTTAGGATCTGATTGGCTGGTGCCTTTATCACATTGCACATATCACTGGTTTATCACTTCCTTATGCATTCTCCAGGTTAATACATCTGCCCCATGGTGTGAATGTTGAAAGTTTGTGCCACTGCCCTCAGAGGGTTTTAAATGGCAGCCTCAGAACCACCTCCCTCTCAAAGTCATTCTCTTTTAAATGCTTAGAGCTCTCTCAGTCATGCCCATTTAAATGCTTAGATCCCTATCAGTCTTGCCAATTTAAAATGCTCAGAGTCCCCTCAGTCATGCCCCTCTATATGCCAGTGCAGAACTCCTCCTCTCCACTTGCCTTACTTACCTCACCAGTGAAGTTTGGCTACAGTCACATAGCATAGTAGAGGAGCAGGGCAGACTGGAGACAGAGCAGCAAAGAGGACTGCTCTATCAATGACATAACTGGAATGTGCCAAGCACACACAACCTCCAGAAGAATCCCAGTCGGGGTGAGATGCATTTGACTGCCCGTACTAAAGATTTTAGATATATAGAGGAAGACACAAAAAGCATTACCAAAATGATGTGATCACCCCTACAAATGAGTGTGCTTGGCCATTTCGACCCATTGCTAGAACCCTTCCTGTTTCAGCTTGGAATTACCCCTTAAACAAGGTGAAGTCCATCAAAAATATTAAGTGAAAATTGGTGCGGATAAACGTGACTCGCCTGCACAGAGCACTGACCATACCCCGTGCAACACCCTAATGCCCAAAATCACTGCTAAATCTCCATAATGCTCCTTTGGCTGAATGGATGCAAATCTCTGCAGCCAGTATGAACCAAGGCATCCATTTTGTCTTTACATCTTTAAAAGAGCAGGTTAAACACAGGCCAGACACAGTCAAGGCATGTTTATGCACTTGTTCTCCTTTTAAGGGTAAATGTATCCAGATACACCAAGTAGCCTATGTAATCAATACAGTATTATTGTTTACTACTACTACTACTAATAAATAATAATAATAATAATAATAATAATAATAATAATAATACTGTATTGATTACACAGGCCTCTTGACAAGTATAGTACCTTTACACAACAGAAAACAGGGTGGTCTGGTGACACAAACCAGAGAAACCAGGGGAATTCAGCCACGTGATAACCAACTGGAGAGTGGGGGTGGTTATCACCACTCAACCTAACAGCTCACAGCTCTATACAGCTCCCGCATACCGCTGGAAGATTTCTCCGCTGTCCGCCGGCTGTCACCTACCTGACCTGCGCTGTGAGGTCTAAAATATACCAGCTGAAGAGTGATCGCTGACGGTCTCACAGAGATTAAGCGGCTAGCGCTTACCATTCATCACGGAGACGTTCAGTGTCTCCCAGCGGGGCTGAAAGTATACGGAGTTACACAGGCTGCAGCCTTACAGCGCAGAACTAACACCACGTGTGATTTATCAATAAAAGGACCCTGACTGCCAAGTAATTCAGGAACCAGCACGTAGGTAACTATAATTGACTGCATGCCATTACTAACTCACTAACGTTACTGTGAAATATTTTTTGGCGGGACTACAAATCTAACCATTACACTGGGACGCCAGTGATATGGTTATATGAACCACCTGAGAGAGTTTCTTTTTAAACCATTAATTTTATTTTGTTATTGCATGTTTTTCAATCATCTTTATATTAACATCTGATGCTTGAATACTACTAAACAAGTGCTTATTGTTTCAGTTCTTGTACATTATGTGGTTTTTATAATTTTTGATAAAACATTTTATTTTTATATTGAGTCCCACTGATTCAATGAGTTTTTTTGACAGATCGCACATATAGTACACAAAGTGTTTAGAGCGCAGAGTAATCTTTTTTCTATTCTTTCTCCACAATTTAGTGCTATTTTGAAGCACACAAAGGGGGGAATCCAAATGTTTGAAAAGTTAGTTGGGTGTCTGTTTTTTCCTGTCTATTGGGAGGGGGGGGGGGGGGGGAAACCAGACACCCACCTGACTTTTCAAACATTTGAATTCCCCCCATTATGTGACCTTTAATCAACACAAAGGTCTGTGGTGCTGTACACATGTGTGCTTTTTAGCTTTTGTTCATTATTAGAGTATTTGTATTGTACTTTTATTTTGGTGCCGGCAGTTGCGGATCCTAGTAACCTTGTTTTATACAGAGCTATGTTTAGCATGACATCTTCCTGTAATAGTATAAGGGAGCATCTGTGCATATTTAGCGATGTAGAATGGTTACATGCAGCATAAACTCATTCATGTCTTACCCGTGGACACAAAAGCAATTTCTTACATGAAATTTTATGTGTTCCTGGTAACATTTTAACAAGTGACTACAGGTTATTCAAGCCCAACTCATTGCGTCATCTCCTACTTGACATAAAAAGTCAGAAAACGAAACAAATAGATGCATATGTTAGAAAGGTACAAAAATAAGTTTATATTACTCAAAATAATTTTATGTTGCTCAATTGGAAGATATATATGCTAAGAGCTATGGAAATATAATATTTAAAACTGTTTTGAAACAAAAAAAAACTAACGTTACTTATTTTTCCCAGGTGAGTGATTCACAGAGTATGGATAAAGAACAGAATGATGTATCAGCAGTGGAGGAACCTAAGTACTATCTCTGGATAGGAGGTTATCTGGTTGGAGGAATTTTAATACTTATGCTACTAGTAATAGTAGGGATCATAATATGGAAGCATTTTAAAAAACAAAATACAGTTGACGAGACATGGGCAGGACCACCCCCACAGAGAAATGACAGTGTCCAGGAAGATGGAGGCTCTAAAATGGATGAAAGTATACTAGGTAATATGCAACTGCCATGCATTGGCTCATTTGAAATACTACCTAAGGAACCCACAATCTCACAGGACAGATACTTAGGTGAAGAGACAATTGAGAGAAAAGCAGCTGATACAGCTGTGATTAGCACATCACCACCCATCAGCCAATTGTTTAATGAACATCCCACTGAAAATGACTCAAGCAAAGAGACCTTTCCACCCCACATCCTAATGCCCCTACACAGTGATCATTTTGCTGCACCTGATTTAGAAAGATATCCCTTGCCACCACCTCCTCTCCTGAATCCCCTTCAGCAAGATGAAGGAAGCACACAGGCGAAATTAAACCCGCTTTATGACATTAATATTTCTCACAACAATGATACATTTGATGACCAACTTCTGCCACCACCTCCAGCAGATTTCTTCTGACGTCGTTGGGCCATAGAACTGTTAGTACCTCTTCTGATACCATATTTCTATTGTATGATCGGATGTAACAATTAGCTCACTAAAACCTGATAACGTGAGGTCTGGTATGGTATGTGCACAAAAACAAACAAACGTAGCAGGTATATTCACTCTGTGTTTAGTTTAACTAGATATCTGCTTTTACAAATGTAAAATGGCCGGAAAGAGCAAGCAATTTTTATAGCCAATCTCAGGATATGAATGATCAAGTAAGGTATAGGTGCAATGGCATTAGGGTTCACATAAATCTTCCACTTTCATTTTTATTGCAGTTACTGCATGCATCAGTCAAACTGAGCACAACATACTAAAAAAAAAATAAGAATTTACTTACCGATAATTCTATTTCTCGTAGTCCGCAGTGGATGCTGGGGACTCCGTCAGGACCATGGGGAATAGCGGCTCCGCAGGAGACAGGGCACAAAAATAAAGCTTTAGGATCAGGTGGTGTGTACTGGCTCCTCCCCCTATGACCCTCCTCCAAGCCTCAGTTAGGATACTGTGCCCGGACGAGCGTACACAATAAGGAAGGATATTGAACCCCGGGTAAGACTCATACCAGCCACACCAATCACACCGTATAACTTGTGATCTGAACCCAGTTAACAGTATGACAAACTTAGGAGCCTCTGAATAGACGGCTCACAACAAATAACAACCCGATTTTTTTGTAACAATAACTATGTACAAGTATTGCAGACAATCCGCACTTGGGATGGGCGCCCAGCATCCACTACGGACTACGAGAAATAGAATTATCGGTAAGTAAATTCTTATTTTCTCTAACGTCCTAAGTGGATGCTGGGGACTCCGTCAGGACCATGGGGATTATACCAAAGCTCCCAAACGGGCGGGAGAGTGCGGATGACTCTGCAGCACCGAATGAGAGAACTCAAGGTCCTCCTCAGCCAGGGTATCAAATTTGTAGAATTTTGCAAACGTATTTGTCCCTGACCAAGTAGCAGCTCGGCAGAGTTGTAATGCCGAGACTCCCCGGGCAGCCGCCCAGGATGAGCCCACTTTCCTTGTGGAATGGGCCTTGACAGATTTAGGTTGTGGCAAGCCTGCCACAGAATGTGCAAGTTGAATTGTGCTACAAATCCAACGAGCAATCGTCTGCTTAGAAGCAGGAGCACCCATCTTGTTGGGTGCATACAATATAAGCAGTGAGTCAGACTTTCTGACTCCCGCCGTTCTTGAAATATATATTTTCAATGCCCGGACCACGTCCAACAACTTGGAATCCTCCAACTCGTTAGTAGCCGCAGGCACCACAATAGGCTGGTTCAGGTGAAACGCTGACACCACCTTAGGCAGAAAATGAGGACGCGTCCGCAGTTCTGCCCTGTCCGTATGGAAAATCAGATATGGGCTCTTATATGATAAAGCCGCCAATTCTGATACTCTCCTGGCTGAAGCCAGGGCCAGTAGCATGGTTACTTTCCATGTGAGATACTTCAGCTCCACCGATTTGAGCGGCTCAAACCAATGGGATTTGAGAAAATCCAAGACTACATTAAGATCCCACGGTGCCACTGGGGGCACAACCGGGGGCTGTATATGTAGTACTCCTTTTACAAAAGTCTGGACTTCAGGAACTGAAGCCAATTCTTTCTGGAAGAAAATCGACAGGGCCGAAATTTGAACCTTAATGGACCCCAATTTGAGGCCCATAGACAATCCTGTTTGCAGGAAATGTAGGAATCGACCCAGTTGAAATTCCTCCGTGGGGGCCTTCCTGGCAGCACACCACGCAACATATTTCCTCCAAATGCGGTGATAATGTTGTGCAGTCACCTCCTTCCTGGCCTTTACCAGTGTAGGAATGACCTCTTCCGGAATGCCTTTTTCCTTTAGAATTCGGCGTTCAACCGCCATGCCGTCAAACGCAGCCACGGTAAGTCTTGGAATAGACACGGTCCCTGCTGAAGCAGGTCCCGTCTTAGAGGTAGAGGCCACGGATCCTCCGTGAGCATCTCTTGAAGTTCCGGGTACCAAGTTCTTCTTGGCCAATCCGGAGCCACTAGTATCGTTCTTACTCCCTTTTGCCGTATAATTCTCAGTACTTTTGGTATGAGAGGCAGAGGAGGGAACACATACACTGACTGGAACACCCACGGTGTTACCAGAGCGTCCACAGCTATTGCCTGAGGATCTCTTGACCTGGCGCAATACCTGTCCAGTTTTTTGTTGAGGCGGGACGCCATCATATCCACCATTGGTTTTTCCCAACGGTTCACAATCATGTGGAAGACTTCTGGATGAAGTCCCCACTCTCCCGGGTGTAAATCGTGTCTGCTGAGGAAGTCTGCTTCCCAGTTGTCCACTCCCGGAATGAATACTGCTGACAGTGCTATCACATGATCTTCCGCCCAGCGAAGAATCCTTGCAGCTTCTGCCATTGCTGTCCTGCTTCTTGTGCCGCCCTGTCTGTTTACGTGGGCGACTGCCGTGATGTTGTCCGACTGGATCAACACCGGCTGACCCTGAAGCAGGGGTTTTGCCAGACTTAGAGCATTGTAAATCGCTCTTAGCTCCAGTATATTTATGTGAAGAGACATCTCCAGGCTTGACCATACTCCCTGGAAGTTTCTTCCTTGTGTGACCGCTCCCCAGCCTCTCAGACTGGCATCCGTGGTCACCAGGACCCAGTCCTGTATGCCGAATCTGCGGCCCTCTAACAGATGAGCACTCTGCAACCACCACAGAAGAGACACCCTTGTCCGTGGCGATAAGGTTATCCGCTGATGCATCTGCAGATGCGATCCGGACCATTTGTCCAGCAGATCCCACTGAAAAGTTTGTGCGTGGAATCTGCCGAATGGAATCGCTTCGTAAGAAGCCACCATCTTTCCCAGGACTCTTGTGCATTGATGCACAGACACTGTCCCTGGTTTTAGGAGGTTCCTGACAAGTTCGGATAACTCCCTGGCTTTCTCCTCCGGAAGAAACACCTTTTTCTGAACCGTGTCCAGAATCATTCCCAGGAATAGCAGACGTGTCGTCGGGGTCAACTGAGATTTTGGAAAATTCAGAATCCACCCGTGTTGTTGCAGCACTAGTTGGGTTAGTGCTACTCCGTCTTCCAGCTGTTCTCTGGATCTTGCCCTTATCAGGAGATCGTCCAAGTAAGGGATAATTAATACGCCTCTTCTTCGTAGAAGGATTATCATTTCGGCCATTACCTTGGTAAAGACCCGAGGTGCCGTGGACAATCCAAACGGCAGCGTCTGAAACTGATAATGACAGTTTTGCACCACGAACCTGAGGTACCCTTGATGTGAAGGGCAAATTGGGACATGCAGGTAAGCGTCCTTTATGTCCAGGGACACCATAAAGTCCCCTTCTTCCAGATTCGCTATCACTGCTCTGAGTGATTCCATCTTGAACTTGAATTTTTGTATGTACAGGTTCAAAGATTTGAGATTTAGAATAGGTCTTACCGAGCCGTCCGGCTTCGGTACCACAAATAGCGTGGAGTAATACCCCTTTCCCTGTTGTAGGAGGGGTACCTTGACTATCACCTGCTGAGCAAACAGCTTGTGAATGGCTTCCAATACCGTCGCCCTGTCTGAGGGAGACGTTGGCAAAGCAGACTTTAGGAACCGGCGAGGGGGAGACTTCTCGAATTCCAACCTGTAACCCTGAGATACTACCTGCAGAATCCAGGGGTCCACCTGTGAGCAAGCCCACTGTGCGCTGAAATTCTTGAGTCGACCCCCCACCGTTCCTGAGTCCGCTTGTAAGGCCCCAGCGTCATGCTGAGGGCTTTGCAGAACCCTGGGAGGGCTTCTGTTCCTGGGCAGGGGCTGCTTGCTGCCCTCTCTTACCCTTTCCTCTGCCCCGAGGCAGATATGACTGTCCTTTTGTTCTTATAGGAACGAAAGGACTGCGGCTGAAAAGACGGTGTCTTTTTCTGTTGGGAGGGGGTCTGAAGTAAAAAAGTGGATTTTCCGGCAGTTGCCGTAGCCACCAGATCCGATAGACCGACGCCAAATAATTCCTCCCCTTTATACGGCAATACTTCCATATGTCGTTTGGAATCCGCATCACCTGACCACTGTCGCGTCCATAAACTCCTTCTGGCAGATATGGACATCGCATTTACTCTCGATGCCAGAGTGCAAATATCTCTCTGCGCATCTCGCATATAAAGGAAAGCATCCTTTAATTGCTCTATAGTCAATAAAATACTGTCCCTATCCAGGGTATCAATATTTTCAGTCAGGGAATCCAACCAGACGACCCCAGCACTGCACATCCAGGCTGAGGCGATGGCTGGTCGCAGTATAACCCCAGTATGTGTGTATATACTTTTTAAGGTAGTTTCCAGCCTCCTATCTGCTGGATCCTTGAGGGCGGCCGTATCAGGAGACGGTAACGCCACTTGTTTTGATAAGCGTGTGAGCGCCTTATCCACCCTAGGGGGTGTTTCCCAGCGCGCCCTAACCTCTGGCGGGAAAGGGTATAATGCTAATAACTTTTTTGAAATTAGCATTTTTCTATCTGGGTTAACCCACGCTTCATCACATACATCATTTAATTCCTCTGATTCAGGAAAAACTACAGGTAGTTTTTTCACCCCCCACATAATACCCCTTTTTGTGGTACTTGTAGTATCAGAGATATGCAAAGCCTCCTTCATTGCCGTGATCATATAACGTGTGGCCCTACTTGAAAATACGTTTGTTTCATCACCGTCGACACTAGATTCAGTGTCTGTGTCTGTGTCGACCGACTGAGGTAAAGGGCGCTTTACAGCCCCTGAAGGTGTCTGAGACGCCTGGGCAGGTACTAACTGGTTTGCCGGCCGTCTCATGTCGTCAACTGATTTTTGTAATGTGCTGACATTATCACGTAATTCCATAAACAAAGCCATCCATTCCGGTGTCGACTCCCTGGGGGGTGACATCACCATTATCGGCAATTGCTCTGCCTCCACGCCAACATCGTCCTCATACATGTCGACACACACGTACCGACACACAGCAGACACACAGGGAATGCTCTTATCGAAGACAGGACCCCACTAGCCCTTTGGGGAGACAGAGGGAGAGTTTGCCAGCACACACCCAAGCGCTATAATATATATGGGAACAACCTTATATAAGTGTTGTTCCTTATAGCCGCTTAAATATATAAAAATATCGCCAATAAGTGCCCCCCCTCTCTGTTTTACCCTGTTTCTGTAGTGCAGTGCAGGGGAGAGTGGGAGCCTTCCTCACAGCGGAGCTGAGCAGGAAAATGGCGCTGTGTGCTGAGGAGAATAAGCCCCGCCCCCTATTCCGGCGGGCTTTTCTCCCGGAGTTTTAGACATTTGGCATGGGTTAAATACATACATATAGCCTCAATGGCTATATGTGATGTATTCTTTTGCCATAAAAGGTATTATATATTGCTGCCCAGGGCGCCCCCAGCAGCGCCCTGCACCCTCCGTGACCGTCTGGTGTGAAGTGTGTGACAACAATGGCGCACAGCTGCAGTGCTGTGCGCTACCTTCATGAAGACTGAAGAGCCTTCTGCCGCCTGTTTCCGGACCTTCAATCTTCAGCATCTGTAAGGGGGGTCGGCGGCGCGGCTCCGGGACGAACCCCAGGGTGAGACCTGTGTTCCGACTCCCTCTGGAGCTAATGGTGTCCAGTAGCCTAAGAATCCAATCCATCCTGCACGCAGGTGAGTTGAAATTCTCTCCCCTAAGTCCCTCGATGCAGTGAGCCTGTTGCCAGCAGGACTCGCTGAAAATAAAAAACCTAAAAAACTTTTTCTAAGCAGCTCTTTAGGAGAGCCACCTAGATTGCACCCTGCTCGGACGGGCACAAAAACCTAACTGAGGCTTGGAGGAGGGTCATAGGGGGAGGAGCCAGTACACACCACCTGATCCTAAAGCTTTATTTTTGTGCCCTGTCTCCTGCGGAGCCGCTATTCCCCATGGTCCTGACGGAGTCCCCAGCATCCACTTAGGACGTTAGAGAAAAACAATTAAAAAAATAAATTAATCTCTGGGATAAGCAATAGTGCCTAATAATGCGCTTGTAATATGGAATGATTTGCAATGTAAAAGTGAGACTACTTTTTTTATAATATTGCCCCTAAATTTTTGTAATAAATGAGACTGCTTGCCGGATTGGCTATGCAATGTTCCCAATAAAATTTGAGTCAGCACTACTATCAGCTCTGCAGTCCTCCGAATAGCTGATCAGATGGATGCAGAGGTCCTGTTCACAGCAGCACAATGCAGCTGAAAGACACCAGCAAAACCACCAGCAGCAAGCCACTGTGAGAGCTGGAAACATGCCCTCCAGCTAATAGCATCCTCTTTATTAGCTATGTATTGATTCTGGATGAGAAAACCAATTGGTAAGTTTTATTTCGGACTAAAAACATTAAAGGTCATAGGATGTTCTGTGCATGCCATTTGCTGCAGTAACACTAGATGCCTGTGTTTCACAGAATTCGCTTCTGAAAGGAAACGTGCAGCTAACTAGTACATTTATGCCTTTTATATGCTTACTATGAATTGTACAAAGGTTATAGTCAGAATTTAAAAAGGAACTTGTAAAAAAAAAATAATAAAAAAATAATAATATATATATATATATATATATATATATATATACAGGTTGAGTATCCCTTATCCAAAATGCTTGGGACCAAAGCTATTTTGGATATCGGATTTCTCCGTATTTTGGAATAATTGCATACCATAATGATATATCATGGTGATGGGACCTAAGTCTAAGCACAGAATGCGTTTATGTTTCATATACACCTTATACACACAGCCTGAAGTCAATTTTAGCCAATATTTTTTTATAACTTTGTGCATTAAACAAAGTGTGTGTACAGTCACACAATTCATTTATGTTTCATATACACCTTATACACACAGCCTGAATGTCATTTAATACAATATGTTTAATAACTTGTGTATTAAACAAAGTTTGTGTACATTTAGCCATCAAAAAACAAAGATTTCAGTATTTCACTCTCACTCAAAATAGTCCGTATTTCGGAATATTCCGTATTTCGGAATATTTGGATATGGGATACTCAACCTGTATATATATATATATATATATATATATATATATATATATATATATATATATATATATATATCTGTTTAAACTGCACAGCTTTGTCAAAGTTTCCATACTGTTATAAAAATTCAATTTTGAATGAAAAGCTATTTGCAGTATGTACACGGAGAGAAAACAGTGGCAATTAAATAATGGGATAATATTATGATTACTGAGATAATATCTTTGTAAAAACAGTTTCATTGTATGGACATATTGTGCCCATTTTAAAAGGGGCTAATCTTAATTTCATTGCAGGTAAGGATGTTATACCAAATCCAACCCTCACCAGGACTACTGATTCTTTTATGTTCCGTATCATCCGTTTTCTGCCTTTGCCCCTTGAAGTGTTCCTGCTACATAAAAAACAGAAATGTAGACTGTTCTGGCAGAAGCCTGACTGCACTGCCACATGGACTTCAAGACAATATCACACACCTTAACTTGTCTTACAACAGCTTGTCTGATTTAGATCATCAATTGTCTCGATTCACTAACTTAAGATCCCTTGACCTTTCCCACAACTTGCTTAAGAACCTCCCTTCTCATTTGCCCAGATCTCTCTGGGAAGTGTATGCTGCAAACAACAATATAAAAGTGCTTCATAAACTGGACACTGCTTACCAGTGGAATCTAAGGGTGCTAGATGTCTCCAGGAACAGCCTGCAAAGGACAGTCTTCATTAACAATACACTGATTAGTCTGCAGTCTCTGAATTTAAGTAACAACCAACTCTGGACCGTTCCAACAAACATGCCCAGCAACATACTACTAATTGATTTGTCCTATAACTCTTTAATACAGATCTTATCGGGAACATTTGTGAGAATGCCCAAGCTTCAAACGCTGTACCTGCACAACAACAGATTTGCTTATATCCCAAATAATGCTTTTGACCACCTGACTCATGTAAAGATTACCCTGTACAACAACCCATGGTCCTGCGAAGACACACAGAGTATCAACTATTTGCTGAAGTGGGTGGAAGAGAAAAATAATATCATAGGCTATCCATGTGCCAATGAAACAAATGGACACAGTCCTAAGCATCATTCAACTACAGATAAAGCACCAAATAAGATCACTAGTCAGGACATACCATTACAGACTACAAGTCATAGTCTTTTCATGGAAGCTCAAGAATCTAAACTGCACAAGAAAAGAAAATATCCGGAGGTTCTAACTGCACCTCACTTCAACGCAACTGACATTTTGCTTTCAAGTACAGAGAGCAATCTATTCATAGAAGGCGGCTCTGGAATGATGCATTTAGATTTCAACAACTTTGGAAGAGAAATGGACAATCACCGAGACTCTAATGAAATAGAGGTAATTGAAACATATGATCACACTATTATGCTGAGCTCTGATAATACAGCACACAATGGTCCAGAAGTGATTGTACCAAGCACCCCTGTATACGTAATGATACAAGCCACAACTATAATACTAAATGATCATGCGCCTTCCACAGAAGCACAGAAATGTATGTGTATTGCCATTTCCCTTTTATTACTCCTCCTTATTCTTAGGACTGTGTAAAGGCATGTTATGAATGTGGTGAATGCTTCAGTTTTATTATCAACCTGAATTAAAATCCAGCTTTGCTTTAATTAACACAGACTATTTGAATGTCACTGCAGTAAAGCACCGAGATTTCGACATGTAGTGCATACATAACATTTTACCTGTTTTAATCAATTGCATGTTATTAACGTAGGTAGGATATAAATAATGACTTTTTTAGCTTAGTACATACAAATTTAAAGAGCATTAAAACATTTTGCTAATTAATACACATGAGCAAAAGGGATCATTCAAAAAAAATATCTGATTAATGGGACAAGTATCTCTATCCTTCAGCTTATTAACTGAATGTACTTCACATGGTATCTTATGCATCTCTTTCCACTGGTTACGTCATATACTACAAAGTGCCAAATTAACTTAATTAAAAGAAAGTATGTTTTGCCTGCGTGATGTCCCGGTTTATTAATTTATTTATAGACCTATTTTAAAGGAATATTATTGAGCCCAGAAAATGTCTTTGTGTAGGTGACAATCACTTTAAGTGCACTAGATTTAATATTACCCGTAAAACAAAGTTTAGCTTGGTAAATACACCAGATTCTCCATATGCTGATGTGTAAGAATTTCTGTTTAAGCCACTGACATGAGAGGAGAGCCGCTTTCAGTTTGGACTATAAGCAATTTGCAGAACTAAAAATATCTGGTACAGGGTTTTAAAATTGTGGTGATGGTGCAGGCATTATAAGAGTTTACGATTACATAAGTATTGCACGGACTAGAAAAAATACTAAAGGTACTCAAAATAATCCAGGTTTAATGATCTTCACATAGCAGTAGTCTTGCAAGTTTTATCAATAGCCATCTGGCCTAAAGCATAATATAAGACAGAGGTCTGCATACCTCAACACCACCAGCTAGAATTGCTAATCCACTACCTTAATGCATCAATTGTTTCCCACAGCTTTTACATTGTAAACACATGTCATTGTATGTTATTTATTTGAATCAAGACCTCTCCAATGTACAGCACTGTTCAATAAGCAATATAAACTTAAGGTGTGTACACACGGAGCGATAGGGCTCAGCGATTTTGACTATATAGTCAAAATTGCTGAGAAAATTAGTGCATATCGCTCCGTGTGTACACAGCGAGCGATAGCGATGCGCGTCCCCGCCAGGTCGCTATCGCTGGGAAAAATAGACTGTGCAGGCAAGTCAATTTTGACTATGTTGCTGGAAAAGTAAAAGCATCCACCTATTTAAATGAGTTAGTCAAAATCGCCCATAGCCAATATCGCTTGCACACTTAGTCAAAATTACTAGTAAAGATAGTCACAATCTCCTACTGCCAGTTGAAGGTAAATCGCTCAGTAAAATCGCTCCCTGTGTATGTACCATTAGTATAATAATAGCCAAAGAACTCCCCACTATAAGAATTTGTCTAATGTGACACTAATATATTGTGTAGCTGAGCGGTCACCCACAAAAGGGTGTGGATTATTAGATCTAAACTAAAAGGGTCTACAGCCAATAGGTCTACCACTAATGGTAGACATGCATTAGGTCGACAGGGTCAAAAGGTCGACATGAAAATGGTAGACACAAAAAAGGTTATTTTTGTTGTATTGTCACTTTTCTGCATGAACAAGACCCATCGGTGTGCCGCTTTGCTCGCCATGCTTCGGGCAACGTGCCTCGCTGCACTCGGCACAGGTTACTATTCCGAATCTTAGTCCACGTGGATTGTAAAGTATGAAAAAGTTGAAAGAAAAAAAAAAAGTGTTGACCACTGTTATATCGGCCTTTGGACTCTGTCGACCTTTTGAACTGTCTACATTTTACATGTCAACATTATGTATGTCTGCCATTAGTGGTCGACCTATTGACTGTAGACCTTTCTTAGTGTAGATCTATAGACCGGATACCCTCACAAAACTGTACAGATGTTACACATTATGATGCAGTTTCAAATGGGTGGGACTGGGAAAAAAACATGAGAGCTAATTTGTCAAAATCGTATTTAGCTATAAAGCTAGGTACACACAGTGTCAGATTTTTTTGGGTTGGCCTAACAATTGATAGATGTTTCTGGAAATTATAGACACCAATATCTGAGCTACACACTAAAAGATTTATTTTTTAAAGTTACCAATTTTCTGGCACATCACACTGCATTTGCATGTCTTCCCACAAGGAGGATAAGATAGTGACAGCTAAACAAAGGAAATATGAGCAGATTATTGAGAATGCGCAGACACAATGGTCAACATCAGGAGATTGTAGCCGAGATTTTTTGTTTGGGACGACAGATCGGAAAATCGATCGTTTGTGTGTGAGGGCAACATTTTACAGAAATATTGTCAAAACGTTCGTTCGTACATACTATACAATAACTTTGGTCGTTCTTTCAATTATTGGCAAATTGGCCCAATAATTGTATAGTATGTACCTAGCTTTACACTTGGCCTGATTCCCAGAATCCTATCACCAACTTCTGTTCACTGATCTGGTTACAGGTTAGACAACAAAACGGGATCAGTAGGATATACTGACGATCGGGATGCCGGACGTAAGTATACCAACAGCAGCATCCCAGCTGTCAGTATGGCAAGCGCAAACAGTCCCCTTGCGGGCTCAGTGGCTCGCCACAGGTTCTATTCCCACTCTATGGGTGTCGTGGACAATCGCGAGTGGGAATAAGCCCCTGTTAGCCAGGATTGCGGCTGTCAGCAGTCGTGATTCCAGCGTCTGTATCCTGACCGACGGCAAATGAAATGCATCCCAATGAAACCTAAGCATCTGAATGATTACTATGGTTCAGTAAAACTGTTGCAGCTAAATGAAATAAGGAGATTTATGGTAGACTTACCATTGTTAAATCTCTTTCTGTGAGGTACACTGGTTTCCACAGGGAATAACATCGGGTGTAGAGTTGAATCTTGATCCGAGGTACCAACAGGCTAAAGCTTTTACTGTTCCCAAGATGCACTGCACTGTCTCCTCTATACCCCTGCCTCCAGGCACTGGAGCTCAGTTTTATTAACCAGTCCAATGCAGTGGCAGCTAAGAGAGACGGTAGACGTTAGTCACATAGAACCACGTTCTCATGACAGGAGAAGGGACTAGCGGCTAATGACATACAAACCCAAGAAGTTAAGTGCGTCAGGGTTGGCACCCTGTGGAAACCAGTGTACCTTGCAGAAAGAGATTTAACAAAGGTAAGTTTTTACTATAAATCTCCTTTTCTGCAGTGGAGTACACTGGTATTCCACAGGGAATAACATTGGGAATGTCCTAAAGCAGTTCTACATGGGAGGGGACGCACAGTAGCGGGCACAAGAACCCGGCGTCCAAAGGAAGCATCCTGGGAGGTGGAAGTATCAAAGGCATAGAATCTGATAAACGTGTTCACTGAGGACCACGTAGCCGCCATGCACAATTGTTCAGCGGTCGCGCCTCGGCAGGCCACCCAAGTAAGTCCAATAGACTGAGTAGAATGGGCTTTGATAGCAGCAGGAGCTGGGAGTCCAGCCTGCGCTTAGACTTGTGCAATCACCATTCTAATCCATCTGGCCAAGGTTTGCTTAATCACAGGCAAGCCACGTTTGTGAAAACCTAAAAAGTACAAAAAGGGAATCTGACCTCCTGATAGAGGCAGTCCTCTCCACATAAATACGGAGAGCCCATACCACATCCAAAGACTGCTCTTTGGAGGACAAACCAGAAGAGATAAAGGTCAGAACCACAATCTCTTGGTTAAGATGGAAAGATGACACCTCCTTAGGTAGATAACGGGGCGAGACTGAAAAACTGCCTGGTCACAGTGAAAAAATCAGAAAGGGTGGACGACAGGACAAAGCGCCTAAGTCCGACACCTTCCAAGCAGAGGCAATAGCCAGCAGAAACACGACCTTAAGTGTAAGGCATTAAAGGTCCACAGACTCAAGGGGTTCAAATGGAGACTCTTGTAGGGCATTCAGAGCAACAGACAAACCCCATGGAGCCACCGGAGGGACATAGGGAGGCTGAATCCGTAAAACACCCTGAGTGAAAGGATGAACATCGGGAAGAGACCATTTTTCTCTGAAACCACACCGACAAGGCAGATATGTGAACCTTGAGGAAGGCCAGACAAAGGCCTCATAGCAGAAAAGCCAGAAGTCTGGAAGTTCTGAACTTGTATCTTAGCAGCACACCTGGTGAAGTAAGAATTCCAGACCCTGTAATAAATCCACACAGATGCCAGATTACGGGCCTTCAGCATAGTTTGGAGAACCGCCTCCGAGAATCCTTTGGCCCTCAGGAGTGAAGCTGCAAGAGCCATGCCGTCAAAGCCAGTCTGGCCAGGTCCGGGTATACACAAAGGCCCTGAACGAAGAGGTCTGGGCGTTAAGGAAGTAGAAGAGGACGCTCTATCGATAGACCCTGCAGGTCTGAGAACCAATGCCGTCTGGGCCACGCTGGAGCGACTAGAAGTACAGATATGTCCACTTACATCTTTGCTTTTTTTCGAATTTGGCACAACATTTAAAACACGGCTCAGCTGTTTTTCACAAGTTGCGAGTGAATGAACTTTCAAATTTTTGTTTGCCATAATAGAATATGTATAAAGTAACATATTAAAGAAGCAAATTAAGAAAAATCACAAGGCATGGCTAAATATCTCAGTCTATGGCATGCAAAACTGTGCCATATATGGCGGGATATAGCAAAGATGTATGTGGACACATCTGTAGTATTCCTATTTCTTGCTTGAACTTCCATAGTACCCTGGGCAGGAGTGACACAGGAGGGAACACGTATGCAGCCGAAAGTTCCATGTAATTGCCAATGCGTCCACGAACACTGCTTGAGGAGCCCTGGTTCTTTCTTGATCCAAAGACCTGAACTTTGTGACTGTGTCGAGAAGCCATCAGGACTACATCTGGTAGGCACCACTTGTCCACTAGGAGTTGAAAGACTTCCTGAGGAAGACTCCACTCTCTGGCACGCAAGTCCTACAGACTGAGGAAATCCGTTTCCTAGTTGAGGACACCTGGAATGAACACTGCCGATAATGCAGGTAGACAGCGTTCCGCCCAACAAAGGATTTTTGGCACTTCCAACATTGCCATGCGGCTTTGAGTGCTGTCTTGAAGATTTATGTATGCCATCCTGGTGGCGTTGTCTGACCGTACGCGACAGGCCTGTTCTGTAAAATAGGCAGGGCGAGAGACAAAATATTGAACACTGCCTGTAATTCCAGAATGTTTACTGGGAGGAGCGATTCCTCCTTTGTCCACAGACCCTGGAAAGAGTGTTGCTCTAACAACGCGCCCCATCCCCTCAGACTGGCGTCTGTAGTCAGTGGGACCCAATTGGGGATCCAGAAGGGACGGTCCCTGCTTAACTGATGGTCCTGGAGTCACCAGGGTCAGCGATAGACGAACCTCCGGAGTCAAAGAGATCATGTGAGACCTGATTCGATGAGGTAGGCCATCCCACTTGGAAAGGATTAACTTCCGCAGAGGGCGGGAATGACAGCATCAGGCTAGTACTTGCATTGCAGAGTGTATTGAAACTCCTGGGCGAGAGAGGAAGTATCTGATCCTGTCCTAAAGCTTCAGGACCTACTCTGGAGACAGAAACAGCTGGTGACTGTGTGTGTTTCCAGCAGTGCCCCCAGGTGCACCATGCTCCGAGCATGGACCAGCGAGGACTTCTTCCAGTTGATGAGCCACCGTCAGTTGCAGATGACTGAGGAGGACATCTTGGGAGTTCGCCAGGATAAGCAAGTCGTCCAGATACAGCAGGATCCTGATTCCCTGATGACGGAGAAAAGCCGTCATCACTGCCATAATCTTGGTGAAGATCTGAGGAGCTGTGGCCAGTTCAAACGGCAGAGCCTGGAACTGATAGTGAAGGTTGCCAATAGCAAACCGCAAATAGTGCTGATGCGATATTGCAATAGGTATATGCAGGTAAGCATCTTGTAGAACCAGGGATACCATATAATCTCCGTGTTTCATGGCCAGTACAATTGAGCGCAGTGTTTCCATACGGAACTTGGATACTCTCACAACATTTCAGTGATTTGAGGTTGAGTATAAGCCGGTAAGACCAATTGGGTTTCAGTACTAGAAACAGGACAGAATGGTATCGTTTGCCTCTTTGGGATAGAGGTACCGGCACTACCACTACTGCAACCAGGAGGGAACTCACAACCAATGTTAGAGCATGCGCCTTTAACAGATCCGAAGTGGAAACTGTTGTGCAAAACTGTCGATGAGGACGACTCTTGAAAGATACTACGTACCCGTGAGAGAAAATTTCTCGTACCCATGCGTCTGAAGTGGTCATCAATCAGACCTGGGTGAATCGCAGAAGTCTGGTCTCCCACCCTGAGGACCCACAGGGGGAGGCCTGTCCAGTCATGCAGCAGGCTTGTCACGTTTAGAAGCAGGCTGACAGACTACCCAGGATTATTAGGCCGTGGGCTTAGTGGTTTTTGGGAGCACAAGATATGACCTTCACTTTCCCATGAGGCCGAAAGCAGGTAAAGGTGGTACCTTTTACCCTCTCTGTAGAAGGATTAGCATTTGAGAGAAAAGCAGACATAGTAGCCGTCGAGCCAGACATTTTTAATTCGTTCTTCCCCAAAGAGGATGTATCCAGTAAAGGGGAATACCTCCAAGGACTTTTGGCGTTCAGTTCCACCTTCCATGACCTCAACCACAGAATACGGCGAGCCAGGATAGACGTATTCGACGCCTTGGCAGCAGACACACCCGCCTCAGGGGACGCCTCCTGGTGGAAAGAACAGGTGGCGGTACCATTGTGAGACAGGGAATATCTGGCATTGACAAATATATCCTCGGGCAGCACATCCTCTAATGCCTGAACCAATCATCAATATATTTTGCATCTCCAAGAGGATGCAATCATGATCTATGGTACAACACCTGTAAGGGAGTAAGACTTCAGGCATCCCTCCACACGCTTATCTGTCGGTTCCTACAGTGGTGAGAGGCAGAGTAGACGGCACCCGATGGGTAACACATGAGTTCACTAGCAGTGAATTATCTATTTGTTATATAACTCTGCATGGGGAGGATATCGAGCTAATGCCCATTGTGCACCACAGACTGTCCAGGAGTTGGCGGATGCTTTAGTCCAGGTCTGGGAGAAGATCCCTCAGGAGACCATCCGCCACCTCATCAGGAGCATGCCCAGGCATTGTAGGGAGGTCATACAGGCACGTGGAGGCCACACACACTACTGAGCCTCATTTTGACTTGTTTTAAGGACGTTACATCAAAGTTGGATCAGCCTGTAGTGTGTTTTTCCACTTTAATTTTGAGGGGGACTCCAAATCCAGACCTCCATGGGTTAATAAATTTGATTTCCATTTATAATTTGTGTGTGATTTTGTTGTCAGCACATTCAACTATGTAAAGAACAAAATATTTAATAAAAATATTTCATTCATTCAGATCTAGGATGTGTTATTTTAGTGTTCCCTTTTGAGCAGTGTATATACATACATACATACACACACACACACACACACACACACACACACACACACCCCCCCAACCACCCATAACATGAAAACCACCTGCCTAAAGTTGTATAGGTTCCTTTCATGTCACCAAAACAGCTCTGACCTGTATGGACTCCAGAAGTCCTCTGAAGGTGTCCTGTGGTATCTAGCACAAAGACGTTAGCAGCAGTTCCCTAAAGTCCTGCAGGTTTTGCCCAAACAAGTGCTAGGGACCTTATATATACTTCATGTCAATTGTAGAGGTTATAATTGATTTGATTATCTGTATTCTTAGTACTTAGGAGTATGCATTTGCTTTTTATAGCCTTTGCTCCCCACGCACACCGATGAGCTTTGGGCTCCCATAACCCTGTTGCAGGTTCACCGGTTGTCCTGCCTTGGACCACTGGGAGCACCCCACAAAACCTGCCATTTTGAGATGCTTTGATCTGGCCATTACAATTTGGCCCTTGTTCACTTCCTTCCTAATACAGGATAAGTATCCCATATCAAAATATTCATAAATACTGAATTTTTTGAGTGAGACTGAGATAGTGAAACCTTTGTTTTCTGATGGCTCAGTGTACACTAACTTTGTTTAATACATAAAGATATTAAAAATATTGGCTGTATGTATAAGGTATATATGAAACAAATACATTCTGTGCTTAGACTTAGGTTCCATTATGGCAGGGATGGGGAACCTTCGGTCCTCCAGCTGTTGTTGAACTACACATACCAGCACGCCTTGCTACTGTTTTGCTATTTGGCCATGCTAAAAGTGTTGCAGGGCATGCTGGGATGTGTAGTTCAACAACAGCTGGAGGGCCGAAGGTTCCCCATTCCTGCATTATGGTATGCAATTATTCCAAAATACGGAAAAATCCAATATCTGGTCCCATGCATTCTGGATATGGGATACTCAACATGTATGTCCCACCCCTTGACAGGTGCAATTATAATGAGATAAATAATGTTATTTACTTCACATGCTAGTTGTTTTAATGAAATGGCTGATGGGTGTATATACTGCATACACACACACAAACTTTTTTTTAAATGTGGGAGCTTACCATCTTATACAACTTGGCCTGAGGCAAAATAAAACATTTTGTAATGCTGCCAACCAGAGACATTTAGGCCTAATATAGGTAGAATTTGGCAAAAACATTAATTTCAAAGTAAAAAAAGGGACACACTCACGGACTTCAGCTTTTTCTCTTTTTTTGCAATAAATTACTAGTATGCAGTATATGAATGTCCCTCTTAAAACTAAAACCTGAGATCTTTTTCAAAGCTGATATAGTCGCACCCTGAAAACTCATTATATCACAAAAATTTTAGTCATTAAAAATTGAGATACAGCAATCAATATTTGGACTAAAAAAACAAGACTAAACTTTGCTGAAAACAATGGTCTGTCATCACAAGGCTCTACAAGATACACATTTTAATCTGCGTGAAGAACTGGGGAAATAGTGCTTGCAGTCACATGATTGGAGTCTGTGGTGGGGGTGGGGGCAGTACCACTACCGTTTTTGGCATAACCTTATTCTATCAATACAGGTGGACGTGTTGGGCTACAGAAAGCCAGTGTGCTTGAGATGGCTGTATAGTGTTTAATTCTAAGAGCAAAAGGCAAACCAATATTACAGTTGTTTTAATATTTGTAGTGGCAGCTATCCTTAACTTCAATCAAGATTAGTTTGTGACAGATGAAACTGTGCAAGCAAAAAAAAGTAAATCATTTACCAAGGTGTTAATTATTATAACCATGAGGTTACTTACCGTCTTGCAATATAGTAGAAAACAGGATTTCCAGCCTTTGATGTCCCTGCTTGGTAGAATATATTTAGTGTTTTTAATGCTTTAAATTCTTCCTTCTCATGTACCTGATGTCTATAGAACACATAGGAAAACAAGTATCGTAAAATAAGATTTTACTCACCGGTAAATCTATTTCTCGTAGTCCGTAGTGGATGCTGGGAACTCCGTTAGGACCATGGGGAATAGACGGGCTCCGCAGGAGACAGGGCACTCTAAAAGAAAGATAAGGTACTATCTGGTGTGCACTGGCTCCTCCCACTATGACCCTCCTCCAGACCTCAGTTAGGATACTGTGCCCAGAAGAGCTGACACAATAAGGAAGGATTTGGAATCCCGGGTAAGACTCATACCAGCCACACCAATCACACCGTATAACTCGTGATACTATACCCAGTTAACAGTATGAAATATAACTGAGCCTCTCTCAACAGATGGCTCAACAATAACCCTTTAGTTAGGCAATAACTATATACAAGTATTGCAGACAATCCGCACTAGGGACGGGCGCCCAGCATCCACTACGGACTACGAGAAATAGATTTACCAGTGAGTAAAATCTTATTTTCTCACGTCCTAGTGGATGCTGGGAACTCCGTAAGGACCATGGGGATTATACCAAAGCTCCCAAACGGGCGGGAGAGTGCGGATGACTCTGCAGCACCGAATGAGAGAACTCCAGGTCCTCCTCAGCCAGGGTATCAAATTTGTAGAATTTAGCAAACGTGTTTGCCCCTGACCAAGTTGCAGCTCGGCAAAGTTGTAAAGCCGAGACCCCTCGGGCAGCCGCCCAAGATGAGCCCCCCTTCCTCGTGGAATGGGCTTTTACTGATTTAGGATGCGGCAATCCAGCCGCAGAATGCGCCAGCTGAATTGTGCTACAAATCCAGCGAGCAATAGTCTGCTTAGAAGCAGGAGCACCTATTTTGTTGGGTGCATACAGGATAAAAAGCGAGTCAGTTTTCCTGACTCCAGCCGTCCTGGAAACATAATTTTTCAAGGCCCTGACTACGTCCAGTAACTTGGAATCCTCCAAGTCCCTAGTAGCCGCAGGCACTACAATAGGTTGGTTCAAGTGAAAAGCTGATACCACCTTAGGGAGAAACTGGGGACGAGTCCTCAATTCTGCCCTATCCATATGGAAAATCAGATAAGGGCTTTCACATGACAAAGCCGCCAATTCTGACACACGCCTGGCCGAAGCCAAGGCCAATAACATGACCACTTTCCACGTGAGATATTTCAGATCCACGGTTTTTAGTGGCTCAAACCAATGTGATTTTAGGAAACTCAACACCACGTTGAGATCCCAAGGTGCCACAGGAGGCACAAAAAGGGGGCTGAATATGTAGCACTCCCTTTACAAATGTCCGAACTTCAGGCAGTGAAGCCAGTTCTTTCTGGAAGAAAATCGACAGAGCCGAAATCTGGACCTTAATAGAACCCAATTTTAGGCCCATAGTCACTCCCGACTGTAGGAAGTGCAGAAAACGACCCAGCTGAAATTCCTCTGTTGGGGCCTTCCTGGCCTCACACCACGCAACATATTTTCGCCAAATATGGTGATAATGGTTTGCGGTTACATCTTTCCTGGCTTTTATCAGCGTAGGAATGCCCTTTTCCTTTAGGATCCGGAATTCAACCGCCATGCCGTCAAACGCAGCCGCGGTAAGTCTTGGAACAGACAGGGCCCCTGCTGTAGCAGATCCTGTCTGAGCGGTAGAGACCATGGGTCCTCTGATATTATTTCTTGAAGTTCTGGGTACCAAGCTCTTCTTGGCCAATCCGGAACCACGAGTATCGTTCTTACTCCTCGCCTTCTTATTATTCTCAGTACCTTTGGTATGAGAGGCAGAGGAGGGAACACATAAACCGACTGGTACACCCAGTGTGTCACTAGAGCGTCCACAGCTATTGCCTGAGGGTCCCTTGACCTGGCGCAATATCTCTTTAGCTTTTTGTTGAGGCGGGACGCCATCATGTCCACCTGTGGCCTTTCCCAACGGTTTACCAACAGTTGGAAGACTTCTGGATGAAGTCCCCACTCTCCCGGGTGTAGGTCGTGTCTGCTGAGGAAGTCTGCTTCCCAGTTGTCCACTCCCGGAATGAACACTGCTGACAGTGCTAAGACTTGATTTTCCGCCCATCGGAGAATCCTTGTGGCTTCTGCCATCGCCATCCTGCTTCTCGTGTCGCCCTGTCGGTTTACATGGGCGACTGCCGTGATGTTGTCTGATTGGATCCGTATCGGCTGGTTTTGAAGCAGGGGCCTTGCCTGACTTAGGGCATTGTAAACGGCCCTCAATTCCAGAATATTTATGTGTAGGGACGACTCCTGACTTGACCAAAGTCCTTGGAAATTTCTTCCCTGTGTGACTGCCCCCCAGCCTCGAAGGCTGGCATCCGTGGTCACCAGGACCCAGTCCTGTATGCCGAATCTGCGGCCCTCCTGAAGATGAGCACTCTGCAGCCACCACAGCAGAGACACCCTGGTCCTTGGAGACAGGGTTATCAGCTGATGCATCTGAAGATGCGATCCCGACCACTTGTCCAAGAGGTCCCACTGAAGGTTCTTGCATGGAACCTGCCGAATGGAATTGCTTCGTATGAAGCTACCATTTTACCCAGGACTCGTGTGCAGTGATGCACCGATACCTGTTTTGGTTTCAGGAGGTCTCTGACTAGAGATGATAGCTCCTTGGCTTTCTCCTGCTGGAGAAACACTTTTTTCTGGTCTGTGTCCAGAACCATCCCCAGGAAACAGTAGGCGTGTGGAAGGAACCAGCTGTGACTTTGGAATGTTTAGAATCCATCCGTGCTGTTGTAGCACTTCCCGAGATAGTGCTACTCCGACCAACAACTGCTCCTTGGACCTCGCCTTTATAAGGAGATCGTCCAAGTACGGGATAATTAAAACTCCCTTTTTTCGAAGGAGTATCATCATTTCTGCCATTACCTTGGTAACACCCTCGGTGCCGTGGACAGTCCAAACGGCAGTGTCTGGAATTGGTAATGGCAATCCTGTACCACAAATCTGAGGTACACCTGGTGAGGATGGTAACTGGGGACATGCAGGTAAGCATCCTTGATGTCCAGGGATACCATGTAATCCCTCTCGTCCAGGCTTGCAATAACCGCCCTGAGCGATTCCATCTTGAACTTGAATTTTTTTATGTATGTGTTCAAGGATTTCAAATTTAAAATGCGTCTCACCGAACCGTCCGGTCTAGGTACCCCAAACAGTGTGGAATAGTAACCCCGTCCTTGTTGAAGTAGGGGCACCTTGACTATTACCTGCTGGGAATACAGCTTGTGAATTGCCTCTAGCACAGCCTCCCTGCCCGAGGGAGTTGTCGGCAAGGCAGATTTGAGGAAACGGCGGGGGGGAGACGCCTCGAATTCCAGCTTGTACCCCTGAGATACTACTTGAAGGATCCAGGGATCCACCTGTGAGCGAGCCCACTGATCGCTGAAATTTTTTTGAGGCGGCCCCCCACCGTACCTGGCTCCGCCTGTGGAGCCCCACCGCCATGCGATGGACTCAAGAGGAAGCGGGGGAAGAATTTTGATTCTGGGAACTGGCTGACTGGTGCAGCTTTTCCCCTCTTCCCTTGTCTCTGTGCAGAAAGGAAGCGCCTTTGACCCGCTTGCTTTTCTGAAGCCGAAAGGACTGTACCTGATAATACAGTGCTTTCTTAGGCTGTGAGGAAACCTGAGGTAAAAAATTTTCTTCCCAGCTGTTGCTGTGGATACGAGGTCCCAGAGACCATCCCCAAACAATTCCTCACCCTTATAAGGCAGAATCTCTATGCGCCTTTTAAAATCAGAATCACCTGTCCAGTGTCGGGTCTCTAATACCCTCCTGACAGAATGGACATTACATTAATTCTGGATGCCAGCCGGCAAAATATCCCTCTGTGCATCCCTCATATATAAGACGACGTCTTTAATATGCTCTTATGTTAGCAAACTAGTATCCCTGTTTGACTGGGTCACAGACCACGCTGCAGCAGCCCTATCTGCAGGTCTCAGTCTAGAACCTGAGTGTGTGTATATACAGACTTCAGGATAGCCTCCTGCTTTTTATCAACAGGTACCTTCAAAGTGGCCGTATCCTAAGACGGCAGTGCCACCTTTTTTGACAAACGTGTGAGCGCCTTATCCACCCTAGGGGATATCTCCCAGCGTAACTTATCCTCTGGCGGGAAAGGGTACGCCATCAGTAACTTTTTAGAAATTACCAGTTTCTTATCGGGGGAACCCACGCTTTTTCACACACTTCATTCACTCATCTGATGGGGGAACAAAACACTACCTGCTTTTTCTCCCCAAACATAAAACCCTTTTTTAGTGGTACTTGGGTTAATGTCAGAAATGTGTAACACATTTTTTATTGCTGGGATCAAGTCACGGATGTTCCTAGTGGATTGTGTATATGTCTCAACCTCGTCGACACTGGAGTCAGACTCCGTGTCAACATCTGTGTCTGCCATCTGAGGGAGCGGGCGTTTTTGATGGCCTTTGAGACGCCTGGGCAGGCGCGGGCTGAAAAGCCGGCTGTCCCATAGCTGTTACGTCATCCAGCCTTTTATGTAAGGAGTTGACACTGTCGGTTAATACCTTCCACCTATCCATCCACTCTGGTGTCGGCCCCACAGGGGGCGACATCACATTTATCGGCATCTGCTCCGTCACCACATAAGGCTCCTCATCAAAACATGTCGACACAGCCGTACCGACACACCGCACACACACAGGGAATGCTCTGACTGAGGACAGGACCCCACAAAGCCTTTTGGGGAGACAGAGAGAGAGTATGCCAGCACACACCAGAGCGCTATATAATGTGGGGATTAACACTATAACTGAGTGAATTTTCCCCAATAGCTGCTTGTATATACAATATTGCGCCTAAATTTAGTGCCCCCCCTCTCTTTTTAACCCTTTGAGCCTGAAAACTACAGGGGAGAGCCTGGGGAGCTGTCTTCCAGCTGCACTGTGAAGAGAAAATGGCGCCAGTGTGCTGAGGGAGATAGCGCCGCCCCTTTTTCGCGGACTTTTCTCCCGCTTTTTTACGGATTCTGGCAGAGGTATTTATCACATATATAGCCTCTGGGGCTATATATTGTGATTATTTTGCCAGCCAAGGTGTTTATATTGCCCTCAGGACGCCCCCCCCCCCCAGCGCCCTGCACCCATCAGTGACCGGAGTGTGAGGTGTACATGAGGAGCAATGGCGCACAGCTGCAGTGCTGTGCGCTACCTTGGTGAAGACTGAAGTCTTCTGCCGCCGATTTTCCGGACCATCTTCATGCTTCTGGCTCTGTAAGGGGGACGGCGGCGCGGCACCGGGAACGAACACCACGGACGGGTCCTGCGGTCGATCCCTCTGGAGCTAATGGTGTCCAGTAGCCTAAGAAGCCCAAGCTAGCTGCAAGCAGGTAGGTTCGCTTCTTCTCCCCTTAGTCCCTCGTTGCAGTGAGCCTGTTGCCAGCAGGTCTCACTGTAAAATAAAAAACCTAAAATATACTTTCTTTCTAGGAGCTCAGGAGAGCCCCTAGTGTGCATCCAGCTCGGCCGGGCACAGAAATCTGACTGAGGTCTGGAGGAGGGTCATAGTGGGAGGAGCCAGTGCACACCAGATCGTACCTAATCTTTCTTTTAGAGTGCCCAGTCTCCTGCGGAGCCCGTCTATTCCCCATGGTCCTTACGGAGTTCCCAGCATCCACTAGGACGTCAGAGAAAACAAAATGACACATACATCATATCATTTTATATTTAGCGTGACTACAAATGACATAAGATGTTTGCATTACCTGGTCATAAATTCTTCAAATTTTGAACTTGTGAGATTCAGACTTGACCAGTGTGTGTCAGCCACTGGTTTATGTTCTGGGGGCCCAAGGTAGGCAAGTAGAGTTGCCATTTTGTCAAACGGTCTCCTACCGACAGCTTTGTGGTCTCTAAAGACAACACAAACAGTTTTGTTGATTTTATGGCAAACTTTTTAATCACAGTCACAGGCTTAGAAAGTATAAAGTGTAATACACTAATTTCAAATTAAACATAACTAGGCTTCAACATGTACGTTGTCTTTGCGGTACCATTTTAAAGTTTACAAGTGTTAACTGTTTTACATACCGGTTACTGGAAAGATACTGTCCAATCTTCTCCTGATTGTTCCAAAGCAACCGATGTAAGGCAAGTACATTCCCATCAGTAATAAAGGAGAGGCTGTGATTAACTGTGTCGCTTGGAGGACAGTTATTTGCAATATCAAAGAAGAACCTAAGAGATTTAAAAAAAAAAAAAAAAAAAAGATTTTAAAAACTACATTATTCTCTCGCACAGTGTTCCCTACTTGAGTGGTTGCCAAACGCGCTTGGCAATTTTTTGTCAGTCCGTTAACTGGCATTTAACAGTTTTTATAGGTCACTCAGAGTCTCATAGCACACGCAGGGGTAGACTTCAAAAGAAAAATTGCCAACCATAGAGACAAAATATAGAAAGTAAATACCTAATATCTCCCAATATATTTAATCAACACAATATACGAGTGTGTCATCATAAATCTTTGCTGCAGTCGCATCAAACAGCCCATCTAGGCACGCCAGGTCCTGAGAGACTCTGCTAGGGTCTGGCATCTGTTTTGTCAAAAATGCGCCTTATAGGCCCTACACATTGGGCGATATAACTGATCGTTCATATCGTTCAGTGTGTAGGCACCAACGATGAACGATGCGTGGCCCCGCGCTCATTCAGCGTTGGTGCCGGGTCGCTTATGCATGCAAGCCAACAGTCGCAACACAATGCAACTAGGATGCATGAGGAAACTGTGCTGTATAATTTAATATGTGACTCTTCCATATTTGTGTGCGAGTCTCTGAACCTGTATAGGAAGTGCCACAAAGCAGTGGCTGCAGCTTTTTTTTTTCTGCGCCAAGGTGCATGTGCTTCATATACAGGCTTAATTGCACACAGCTATAAAAGTGTTGCCTATGAAATGAATCACAGTTTCCTGGTGCGTCTAGTTGCCTCTCGTTACAAGTAAGAAGCATTTTCGAGAGGAAAAAAAAAAAAAAAGAAGACACTCAACCCTAGCAGAGCTGCACAGGACCTACCAGCTCACTCACACCATACATCTCCCCTGTTCAGCATATTGAGGCTAAATGTATGAGGACACATCTGTATAAGACTGGGGTGGTGCTACGAAAAAACAAATTAAATCTGGATATGAAAAAACAAGAACGAACGTTGCTTACCTTCACTGCAGTAAACAGCAATAACATTTATTTCACTATCTCAAGGGGTGGGCGGGGGGGAGGGTTTAAATCTCTGCACTACAGGTGTAGCTAATCAGGCAGATTAATACCTTGCAGGTCATCAGTCCAGAACAAAAGGAACCGATTCCAGGCAACAGTCCCCACTGGTGAACACTAGTACTGCACAGGCCAAATAGAAGTCCACAGCGGTTCAAGTTGCTAAACAATTTTCTTATTAAACAATATGAAATAAAAGTTTTTATACTCTTCAGCCTTCAATGACTCGTTATAACCTTGCATTCACATGTGCTGTGTGCATAAACCTTTTATGCACCCGCATCTAGTTCTGTATCAGGATTTGGGTTTTTGCACATGGGGGCAGATGTATTAACCTGGAGAATAGATGAAGACGTGATAAAACAGTGATAAATGCAAGATAACGCACCTGCCAATCATCACAGATTTGAAAAATAACAGTTAGGAGCTGACCGGCTGGTGCATTGTCACCTTGCACTTATCACTGCTTTATCACTTCTTTATCCCTTCTCCAGACTTAATACATTTGCCCCATTGGGCCTAATTCAGATGTGGTTAGATTGTGCGTTTTTGCAGCTTCCTTGGACGCGGCAGTGATGCACAGAGGTGGTAATGCAGCCGGAAGTGTCTGGTATAAGTAGATGCATCCTGCATGCATGTGTGATCCAGCACTGGTCCTCTCAACGCACAAATTACCGAACATTGGTACTTTGTAATACGTAATGCAAGAGCATAAAAAGTGAACTACTGAATTATAGTTAAGTATTAGTGTAAAGACACTGAGATAAAATTAGTTTAATACGTGGACAAGCCGTATTTATATGACTATTATCAAATGGAATACTATTAATATCTGAAGCTCCTGGTGCATAAATGCCATCATATCAATACATTTACAAAAACATTACAGAGCCATAGTGATTTCAGATGTATTCTGTAATATACTTAATGTATGGCTTATATCCATTATTACAATTATTAGTACTAATTTGTGGACTAGGCATCAGAGACTTACAAAGCTTCCCAATGTAACATTCAGTTCAGATAATCCTACTGCTTATAGCTATATTGTAACTAAAGAATTCTCATAGGGCTTGCAGTCGTCTCACAATATGCTAATCTGTAAATGCAGGTTTCTTACCTTCGTGCAGCGTCAAAGTTACTTTTAACAAATTCATTAAAAGGGCGCATGTGCTCCTCTTTCGTAAACAAGACGTGATTTGCAATACTCTGGAGAATCTGTAGAGCAAATTGGTCAATATTAATATCAAGTCTTCACAGCATGTATTAATTCGTAAAACAACTTGAGTGCACAACTTTAATTACAATCATGAAGCCCACTACATCTTAAAATGATCAATTGTTGATGTGAATGTATCACCCTTAATAGTGCCTAAGCATGAAAAAGAAGCAAAACTGCGGAAAATTTATGCAGCAAGGGAGTCGCCCAGGCTTCTCACACCTCATGGCAGAAGAGAGATACTGTAAGTGTATGAGTACACATCAGTAAGTGCCATCTACTGAGAGACTACAATGGATGTCAGTGTATGTTTGCGATGCAGAAAACATGTGAAATAGCTCATGTATTATCTTGTAATCTCCCAGCACTAATCCTGCTTTATAAACTTTACATTATACACATAAAGGTGAGTGGTAACCAAAGAGCAGCCTGATAGAAGGCTGTTGTAGAGCTTTATCTAATATTACTACAGGACAACTTTATCTTGGCAGCAGTATCATCTTACCAACAAATAGACTTCACTTGTATTAGAGAAATATAGATGTGTCCTCATAAAAATATCCTCAAAACGCCATGTAAAGCCAGATGCCCAATGCGAGGGAGCCACCAGGTCCCCTGGCTACTCTGCTTACTTGGTGCGTCTTTAACACAAAAAAAAAAGAGATTTATGGTAGACTTACCATGGTTAAATCTCTTTCTGCGAGGTACATTGGTTCCACAGGGCAACATCGGGATATAGAGATGGATCTTGATCCAGGCACCAACAGGCTAAAGCTTTAGACTGTCCCAGGATGCATTGGGGTCTCCTCTATAAACCCACCTCCAGGCACTGTGTGCTCAGTTTCATTAACCAGTCCAATGCAGGAGCAGGTAAAAGAGAAGGCAGATGTTAGTCATATAGAACCATGTTCTCACGACAGGAGAAGGGACCAGCGGCTAATGCCATACAAACCCATAGAAGCTAGGAGCGTCAGGATGGGTGCCCTGTGGAACCAATGTACCTCGAAGAAAGAGATTTAACCATGGTAAGTCTACCATAAATCTCCTTTTCTGCAGCGGGGTACATTGGTTTCCACAGGGAAACATTGGGGATGTCCTAAAGCAGTTCCACATGGGAGGGGATGCACAGTAGCGGGTATGAGAACCCGGCGTCCAAAGGAAGCATCCTGGGAGGCGGAAGTATCAAAGGCATAGAACCTAGTTCATGGAGGACCACGTAGCCGCCTTGCATAACTGTTCAGTGGACGCATGGCGCGCCACCCAAGAAGGTCCAACAGTCCGAGTAGAGTGGGCTTTAATAGCAGCAGGAGCTGGGAGTCCAGCTTGCGCATAGCATAGGCTTGTTCAATCACCATTCTAATCCATTCAGCCAAGATTTGCTTACTCGCAGGCCCTCCACGTTTGTGAAAACCAAAAAGTACAAAAATGGAATCTGACCTCCTGACAGAGGCAATCCTCTTCATGTACATGTATATACGGAGAACAAGTACCACATCCAAAGACCGCTCTTTGGAGGACAAACCAGAAGAGATGAAGGTCGGAACCACAATCTCTCGGTTTAGGTGAAAAGATGACACCACCTTAGGTAAATAACCAGGGCAAGTGTTAAGAACTTTCCAGTCACTGTGAAATATCAGGAAGGGTGGACAACAGGACAAAGCGCCTAGGTCTGACATCCTCCTAGCAGAGGCAATAGCCAGTAGGAACAGAACCTTGACCGTGAGCAATTTAAGGTCCACGGACTCAAGAGGTTCAAAATGGAGACTCTTGCAGGGCATTCAGGACAACAGACCGATCCCATGGAGCCACAGGAGGGACATAGGGAGGTTGATTCCGTAAAACACCCTGAGTGAAAGTATGAACGTCAGGAATAGACGCAATTTTTCTCTGAAACCACACCGACAAGGCAGATATATGAACCTTGAGGGAAGCTAGACGAAATCCTAAGTCCAGGCCTTGTTGCAGAAAAGTGAGAAGTCTGGAAGTTCCGAATTAGTATGCATCGTAATTCTTAGCAGCACACCAGGTGAAGTAAGAATTCCAGACCCTGTAATATATACGTGCAAATGCAGATTTTCTGACCTTCAGCATAGTTTGGATAACCGTCTCGGAGAATCCTTTGGCCCTCAGGAGTGATGCTTCTTGAGCCATGCCGTCAAAGCCAGTCTGGCCAGGTCCGGGAAGACACAAGGGCCCTGAACGAGGAGGTCTGGGCGTTGAGGAAGTAGAAGAGGACGCTCTATCGATAGACCCTGCAGGTCTGAGAACCAATGCCTCTTTTTGGAGTCCAGGTCCACCTTCTATGACCTCAACCACAGAATACGGCGAGCCAGGATGGACGTAGTTGATGCCTTGGTCGCAAACACACATGCCTCAGAGGACGCCACCTGAATGTAATAGGTGGTGGTGGTCATGTGAGACAGGTACCGTCTGGCAATGTCAGATATATCCTGAGGCAGCTCTTCCTCTAATGTCTGAACCCATGCTTCAATTCCTTTTTGCAGCACAAGAGGCTGCTATAGTGGGGGTCTATGTACAGCACCTGTAAGGGAGTAAATAGACTTAAGGCATCCTTCCACACGCTTATCTGTCGGTTCCTTCAGTGAGGTGACAGTGGTGATTGTCCTTTTAGACAGGGAGAATTTAATTCCTGGAAATTATCGTATGTCCACTAGATGGTCAGAATGCGGTAATAACGTTTTAGTTACCTTCTGACTTTAAAACCTATCAGGTTTCTTAGGCATCGTAGTGGAATCCTCGTCATCATCAGTGATTTGTAGGATCTGCTTAATAGCAACCACTAAGTCAGGGACATCAACCTGAGTATGGAGTAGGAAGCAGCGGTGTCAGTGTCTGACGGGACAGTATACTCCCCATCCTCATCAGAAGAATCTTCTGAGAGATTAGTGGATTGTGAGGAGGAAGTAGCCCGCTTAGATGACCCGTGACGTGGGAGTGACTTGGGGCAGTTATATGTCTAACCAAGGATTTACTGCATTGCTGCAACTGGGTAGACAAAATATCCGCCCAAGGCAGATTTACCATAGGGACAATATGTGGCTGTAATTGCACAGAAAGTCCCATAGGGGGCGTAAGGTTTGTCACAAGCGTATTGAGCATAGTTGAGAACGCTGCCCAAGGTGGCTCCTGATTAGTTACATCAGCTGCTGGGAGATGTATGGCAAATAGTACACAGACCGTCATACAAAACTTCCCCCTCAGGCAAATCCTTGGCGCATGTGCTGCAGGATGCAGGAGCATCCTCGGATTTCCCGCCCTTTGTGTTAGATATTATTAGTGAATGCAACCATAGAGCGTATTAGTACGATACAACCAGACAGAGTACAATACCAGCGAATAAATTCCCTAGTATATCACTGCATACACAGTACACAAACACCAGCGAATAAGTCCTGTACTTTGCAACTGAGTTCCTAGTACACAACACCAGCGAATAAATCTGGTATTAGGTGACTGAACACACAGTAGAGTACACTTTAATCAGTAAATACTGTGAAGCACTATATATAGACCCTGACGCACCTAGTCCCCTAGGGTACAGAACACAGTGATATAGATGGGATACACTGAAAGTGAAATCCACACAGCAGATGTAGGCACACACAGTCTAAGTGACAATGCAGATAATTATTTTAGTAATACAATAAAAATGCACTGAACTAGTATATGTATATTATATATAACAATGCACGGTCTGAAACCGGATATATATATCAGAATACTCGTACAATACATTCTGGCACAGGTACACTTGTTCTTAACTAACGCTGTCTTAATATCGACATGTAGATTACTTAAGTGCTTGTAAAAACACGGCGCTGATGTACAGGCTGGTTTACAAAGGAGACCTTGCCCTGCAGTCCTGGAGATCAGTCGCATCTATTTTAGAAAATGTCGCCCAGCGTCTGTCAGTGAGTGAGGGTGAGTGTGAAGCAGCTCCAGGGCGGGAACACCAGCAGTAGATGGCGCCTTGAGCTGAGGCTACAGGTCAAGCGCCGGTTCCCCTACACTGGACTTCACCACTTGATACTATGGAGTCCTATTAAAATAGACGTTATGGTAAGAACTTACCGTTGATAACGTGATTTCTCTTATGTCCACAGGATAACATTGGGATATGGTTGAGCGACAGCGGAAATGGCACCAACACGGTCACAAGCTTTCTGGCCTCCCAGGATGCATCGGGGCTTCACCATATAATCCCGCCCACTGACTCAGTCAAACCAGTTCTTTCCACAGCGATTTAGGCAGGAGCATCAGGTAGAAACCTATTTAGGTGATAAGAACACACATGCACACCCTTCCATGCAAGAAGGAAGAGGTTTAATGATTGTCAAGATCCTCAAATCAGGTGCGTCAGGGTGGGATCCCTGTGGACATAAGAGAAATCACGTTATCAACGGTAAGTTCTTACCATAACGTCTATTTCTCTGGCTGGGTCCACAGGATTATCCACAGGATAACATTGAGATTCCCAAAGCCAATTTTAGTGGTGGGGACGCTCCTGATTGCACAGGAGGACCTTTCGCCCAAAGTCTGCGTCATGAGAGGCAAAAGTATCCAAGGCATAATGTCTAATGAATGTGTTTATGGCTGCCTTACAAATCTGTTCTGCTGAAGCACCCTGTTGTGCTGCCCATGAAGGACCTACCTTATGTGTAGTGAGCAGAGACATTAGATGGAGTAGGGAGATCTGCATGAGAATAAGCTTCTGATATTACCATTCGGAGCCATCTCGCCAGCGTCCGTTTACTAGCAGGCCATCCTCTTCTATGAAATCCGTAGAGGATGAAGAGAGAATCTGTTTTCCTGATGGCACTAGTACGATCTATGTAGATTCTTAAAGCTCGAACTACGTCCAGCGACGCTTCTCCCGCAGATAGTCCCGATACCTGAAAAGCTGGGACTACAATCTCTTCATTAAGGTGAAACTTTGAAACCACCTTTGGAAGATAACCAGATCTCGTTCTGAGAACTGCTCTGTCTGGAAAAAAACTTAGGAAAGGAGACTTACACGATAATGCTCCTAAATCTGACACTCTTCTGGCTGACGCCATTGCCAGTAGAAAAAGTACTTTAGCCGTTAACTATTTAAGATTTGCTCTCTTAAGTGATTCAAACGGAGGTCCCTGAAGGAATTTAAGAACTAGATTCAAATCCCAGGGAGCTGCAGTAGGAACAAATGGAGGTTAAATATGTACAACTCCCTGAAAGAAAGTGCGTACATCCTGTAAATCAGCAATCTTTCGCTGAAACCATACAGTTAATGCTGATACTTGAACTCTCAAGGAAGCTACCTTCAAACCTTTATCCAATCCTGCTTGAAGGAAATCCAAAATCCTGGATACTTTGAAAGATCTTGGATTCAAACTTTTTTCAGTACACCAATGAATATAGGCTTGCCATATTCTATGATACACACGAGCTGAAGAAGGCTTTCTTGCTCTAAGCATAGTTTGGATTACTTGTTTTGAAAATCCTCTAGCTTCTAAGATAGAGGTTTCAATAGCTACGCCGTCAAAGACAGACGATCCAGATGACTGTTGCAACAACGACCCTGCATAAGCAGATCTGGACGTTGAGGGAGCAGTATCGGTGCTTCCACGGATATTCTCAGTAGATCTGTGTACCAATGCCTTCTTGGCCAAGTTGGAGCTATTAGAATTATGGCTACCTTTGCTTGCTTTATTTTTCTCACTACTCTGGGTAACAGAGATATTGGAGGGAACAGATATGCCAGCTGAAATTTCCACTCTACTGACAGCGCCTCTACAAGGACCGCTCCGGGATCCTTTGTTCTCGATACGTACCTCGGAACTTTGTTGTTTAGACGAGACGCCATGAGATCTCTCTCTGGTAGACCCCATCTGTTCACTATGGTCTGAAACACTTCTGGGTGTAATGCCCATTTGGTTTCCTGAATGGTATGTCGACTGAGAAAATCTGCTTCGCAGTTCAGAACACCTGGGACAAATACTGCTGACAATGCTGGGAGATGGAGCTCTGCCCATCTTAGAATGGGCCTTACTTCCTCTATCATTCTTTTGCTGTGAGTTCCTCCTTGATGATTGAGGTACGCTACTGCTGTTGCATTGTCTGAGCGAATCTGGACCGGACTTCCTTGCAGACTGTCCTTTGCCTGAACTAGAGCCATATAAATGGCTCTTATTTCCAACAGATTTATTGGCAGGCGACTTTCCCTTGCGGCCCATTTTCCCTGGAACCAAAGGCTTCCGAGTACCGCACCCCAACCTTGCAGACTGGCATCTGTTGTCAGGAATTGCCATTCTTTTATCCAAAAGGGTCTCCCCTTGTTTAAATGGTCTGTCTGTAGCCACCACGCTAGAGACCTTTTTACGTTTACTGGAAACTTTATCATCTGCTTTTTTATCGTCTGATGATTTCCGTTCCATTTGGTCAGAATAAGGTGCTGTAATGGTCTGGAGTGGAATTGCGCTTAATTCACCATGTCAAAGGTTGATACCATCAGACCCAACAGTCGCATTGCTGCATGGACTGACATTGTCTGGGCGTGCAACGCTTCCTGAGTCATGACCTGCACCTTGACTATCTTTTTCTCTGGTAAGAGAACTTTCTGTAGGTCTGAATCCAATATGGCCCCCAAATGAACCATCCGCTGTGACGGATTCAGAGACGACTTTTCCCAATTTATGAGCCACCCGTGTCTCTGTAAACAAACTATTGTCTGTTGAAGATGGCTCAAAAGTAAATCCTACGAATGTGCTAGGATTAACAGGTCGTCGAGGTATGGGAATATTCTAATCCCCTGCTTGCCAAGACAAGCTGCCATAACCACCATCATTTTGGTAAACACCCTGGGTGCTGTTGCTAGTCCAAAGGGCAAAGCTTGGAACTGGAAATGTTCCTGGAGGATGGCAAACCTGAGGTAACACTGATGAGACAGTGCTATAGGCACATGTAGGTAAGCATCCTGTACATCCAGAGATACCATGTAATCTCCCGGTTCCATAGCCAACATTATGGAGCGTAATGTCTCCATGTGGAACCTTGGGATCCAAATGTATTTGTTTAACATTTTCAGATTGAGAATTGGTCGAAATGACCCATTCGGCTTCTGGATCAGAAATAGACTGGAGTAAAACCCCTGTCCCCTTTGTGATGGAGGTACTGGGACAATCACACCTGACTGCAGTAACTTTTGGTCTGCTTCTTGCAGGGCATTGGCCTTCGACTCTATACGAGACGGACTGGTGCAAAAAAATCTTTGAGGAGGCTGCCTCCTGAATGGGAGCCCATACCCCCTGAGATACCACCTTCTGCACCCAAGCATCTGTTGTCGTCTGTTGCCATATGTGTGCAAAACGAAGGAGTCGGCCCCCAACCCTGGAATCCTCCAGGCGGAGGCCTGTCTCTTCAGGATGATGGTTTCTGTTCAGGCTTGGAAGCTGGCTTTTTGGTAGCCCACTGCTTCCTACCCCTGGTTTTGAACTGGGGTTGCTTAGACTCCTCTTTAGCCTTTGCTTTGCTTTGCCTTGCCATCAAAATGGCCGAAACCTTGAGCCCCTAGACTTAGGGTTATAACTAGTCAGAAATCTGATCTTCTTCGACTCAGCTTTCGATTCTAGAATGTCTGACAATCATTACCCAAACAATATATTACCAATGAAAGGTAATGCTTCCAATACCTTCTGGATTCTGCATCTGCTTTCCAAGTACGCAGCCAAATTGCTCTACGAGCGGCTACCATCAAGGCTGATGCTCTAGAAGTGATTGTACCCATGTCAATTGCCGCTTCTTCCAAGTATTGGGCCGAATGTCTTAAACGGCTTAAATGATACTCTTGCTCCCTATTAGGAGAAGAGAGATCATTCTCTAGTTCCTCTATCCATTCGCCCATTGCCTTTGCTATCCAGGCCGAAGCCATAGCAGGTCTTACCACTGCTCCTGCGAGAGAAAATATATTTTTCAAGAAGCTATCTACCCTTCTGTCAGTGACATAATTTAGTGAGGTAGATGACAGTGGTAAAGCAGATTTATGCACAAGTCGCAGCACATGTGCATCTACTTTTGGAGGAACTTCTGTTTTCGAACAATCCGCACCTGGAAATGGATAATAAGAGTTCCATTTTTTCGGAATCTTATACTTTTTACGGGGCGTCGCCCAAGATTCTTCCATCATTTCCGTCAGCTCATCTGACGCTGGGAATTCAGCTTTAACTGCTTTTGCTCGTTTAAACACAGGTGCTTTAGACTTTGACACTGTCTTGGCTGGCTCTTCCAAAGAGAGAACAGCCTTCACAGCATCAATAAGTTCAGCTACATCCTCTGAACTAAAATTCTGCGACTGATCATCATACGGAGTATTTAAATATACTGTATCATCATCTGTTGTATCATCTTGTGTAGTCTGCCACATAGACGCATCTGTCTTAGTCTTACCTGTCCCTTGGTTACTTGTAGAGACTACTGGAACCAAGCCGTAGGAAGGGAGCTGCATATATGGGTTAATAGTGTAACCTAACCCTTGAGGTGGTGCTACCGGAGTTAACATGTCCGCTATTGAAGATAAAGTCTTTGCGAACATATTCCATGGTGGCTCTGTTGGTGGTTGAACAAACTCCTCTTTTTTTACTTTGCTGAAAAGCAAAACAGTTCGCACACAAGCCCTCATAAGTGACAAATTGGTCCATACCAATTAACCCCGTCTTACAAGATAAGCATGTTAGGGATGTAGGAGTGCTTGATAAATTCTCCTCGTCACTTTTGCCGCTCACAGACATGGTAATAATCTGTTAATGACTACACAATTTGTGACTGAAAATCACTTATATATAAATATATAGAAGTGAGATCAATCTGACCACAGCCGTGCACCTGAATTGAGGGTCAGAACAGGACTGACAACATAGAAAAGTCAGCACACATACTAGCAGTCAGTCACATGTTAAGGCATTAGACATTGTCATATGAAAACACAACCCCCATAACAACTTACAAGTAAGTAGGAAAATTGTACTTCTGTTTTTAACTGGTCTTTTCATGCAGAAACAACAGTAATTCTACAGATCTCATATACAATATGTACTAAAAATTAACAATTCAAACTAACAAGTAGAGAGAATTTTTAGTACTGTATACCCTTCCTCCATAGAGCGGGATACAGGGAGACTCACCACACTTCCATATCCAAGCAAATACGCTCGCAAGACGCTGAGTGGATTCAGACGCTACTGATGTACACTACCGCTCCTGATAACTGATAACAGACACAGTCGCTCACTGACTGACACGGACACTCAGCGACTTCCACGTGTATGCAGACGCTAAGGCCTGCGACTCGGTCTACGCGGGATCTCTAGTGTACACAACCGCAGCGTCTAAGCTGCGACCGAGTACCCTCGTGGCAGCGTCTGAGACGGAAGTGAGGTCATTTAGTTCATGGACGAGAGACACGCGGAAACTGGTAATGAACTCGGAGGAGGGGCGGCCAGGAGAGCGTCTGAATCCCACTGTTGACTTACCTAAGGATCGCAGCCTCTACCTAGTCCTGGCGCCTATGATCCCTAGAGCGTAGCGCTGTCGCACTCGAGTTGTTCGGCACATAACCACACTTTTTGTAGTCTCCACCAATACAGTGTAGCTGTGTCCAGACCCCTCTAGTAAGAGGAAATCCATAGACTTACCTTCCCCCCCATGCTCCGGTCACAGCCTGGTTACGTCTGCTGGACCTGCTAGAACATCCGACACAGATGACCGTTGAGACAGCACTATACCGCGAAGGTAAGCGTTGTTGCGACCCGGTGGGGAGTTGTTGGAGTGACTCTTTCCAGTATGCGTTTAAGATGCTGTTAAGAAAAGTCGCTCAAAAAACATAGTAAGTCTATAAAAATAACATAATATAAGCTTCAGGCTGCTTTATTCACAACAGCCCTGTGACCATGCGGCTTCCTGCCGTACCAAGCAAAAAACTGATTTGACTGAGTCAGTGGGTGGGATTATATGGTGAAGCCCCGATGCATCCTGGGAGGCCAGAAAGCTTGTGACCGTGTTGGTGCCATTTCCGCTGTCACTCAACCATATCCCAATGTTATCCTGTGGACCCAGCCAGAGAAATGGATATTAGTATATCCGACCTGTACGCCTATGCCCTGGTGGATACAGTGGGGTCCCCTTTTCGGTTACAGTGTTCACGCCAGCGTCGCAGTCCATCTCCCTAGACTGCGATCGGAACGCGATTTAATGGCAGGTCCCATCTGGGGGACACTCTTACCTCCTCCCTTCTGTAGCAGCCACGCGAACCAGGAGAGCGCTGCGACCTTGTGCCCAATGCCGGAGCGTACACGCAACAAGTACCCGGGAACAGAGCCAGCGGGAGCATGCGACGCCGCTGGGGAGGTGACGGAGCAACAGCACAGAATGTCACCCTGACATGTAAGTGCTGCGGCCCTTGAAGTCTTCTTAGAAAACTTTTTCAGGGCTGTCCAGCACAGCCCCCCTGTTAAGTGACTTGCTCTGCAGGTACCAACTCGAAACTGAGCTCAAAGTGCCTGGAGGCGGGGCTATAGAGGAGGCCCCGCAATGCATCCTGGGACACTCTAAAGCTTTAGCCTGTTCGTGCCTGGATCAAGATCCATCTCTATACCCCGATGTTTCCCTGTGGAAACCAATGTACCCCGCTGCAGAAATGTGCATTAGTCACAATGCAACGCAACAGGAAACTCTGCGGATTTCATATGCAACACGTGTATATTTGTGGGCAACGGAGTCCGTATATGTAGCACCATGGAACTTGGCCATAGCCGCTGCATCATAGCACTTTGTATTCAGATTGACTTAACAGCACACAGATAAACAAATGTTGCATATCAAATTAGTTAGCGCAGTATTCTGATGCACCCTAGTCACATCGCACTGCGACTAAGACGCATTTTCGGGTCAAAAGCAAGAAAAAATACACCCAATGCTAGCAGAGTTGTATGGGAGCTAGCACTCAAGAGAGTGGCTGTTTGACGCAACTGCAGCAATAATGCATGGGGACACATCTGTATGCCAAATATTTGATGGGAGTATAGGAGATTAGAGAGACTACACTGGTAGTGCGTACAGGTTGTCAATAGCTGGTTAGAATCAAAAGATGAATATCTGTTTCTCACACACCAATCATTTGCTGCTGCTCTATCTCCAAATCGATTTTAAAAATTGGATTTGTGATAGTAAAGGTAAAAATGTTCGTATACTGCTTTTGTTAAACAGTTTAGTATGACGACAACATAACTTTAAAGTCAATAAAACAATATAAGAGGCAATGTTGAAAACATGATCATTTGTATATAATTTATATAGTTGACAAATGCATTTGCAAATGTATTATAAACAAAGACTTAAAAGTGGAAACTGTGAAAGGTGTATTGCAATTGACGATATCTGTAGTGCCTACTAATATTTACTATAAATGACGCTCACATATACAACTATCAATAATGCACAGGTCTACAAAAGTAAATGTATCACCTTAGACATTAACTTCAAGCCGCGTTCTATCCTTGGTGGTGGCTTCTTATCCAGTATCCCTGCCTCGTAGGGTGACACAATTGCCGGATTAATGAACCGAAGGAACATGGCACTTCCCACTGCACCAATGCTGTTCTGTGGAAACCTCTGGCTTACAACCTGTAAAACACAACATCACAAAAAAACTTGTATGTAGAAGAAAAAAAGTAATACAAAGTATAATTTCATATAAATACTGTATCAAGTATGAAAAGCTGTGTTCCTATATACAAACCTCCATTAAATGATCACAGGAGGATATCAAATTCATAGTGGACTATATGAGCTGAAGGCTGCAGTTAATAAGCAGTCTCTACTCTACTATTCTGACAAAGAAATTAGATGCTGTGAAATTAGTTAGCTAGTAGATTTGCGATGATAAGCAGTCATCAAAGTGCATGGGTACACAATGGATGGCCTCAAGACAAGACCTCCTATGTGTTTCTGATCTGAATACCTTTTTCCAGGAAATTAAGATGTTAGGAGATTTATTTGGAAAAATAAAAATACTTATCCTTCATTCAGACTACTCAGGGCCCAGGAGTAGTAGGCCAAATGCCTTCCATCACCAGTCTCTGGTCCTGAGTGCTGACTTGTGTCCAGCTGAACTAGTAGTGGTTGGGTTGATTTGTCTGGTATCATAACATGCTATACCCCTACCAAAGTGAATGGGTGTTGGATGATTTGGGCTAAAGTTCAGAATATGCGACCCAGGGCTATCTTTTTCACTATCCACGTGGACATCTAATGGGAATAGTAACCCGTAGCAAGCAGAGCGGAGTGAGCCACCGTGCCGAAAGCATGGCAACCTTAATGTTCTGAACAAGTTTAATGATGCTCTGAAGCAGTTTAGCTACAGTATGCTAAACCAGGGGGTCCCATGTTCTGAACTTGAACCAAGGATTTATATTGGAGACAGTATCACTTACATGGTACTTAATTCAAATCTACGGGTCTTCCTGGCAGGTCCTTACTTGGGCTAAAACCAATAATACTTAATGATATACAGTATCGACATCATCTCTTGTTTATAACTTTAAAAGATGCTCAGTCAGGGTATGGAAAGTCAATATTCTTCCACGTTTTAGGCTGCAAGCATTTCTGGTAACAGATCATTGCAAACTGAGCTCATAGATGTATCTCAGTCAACAGATGCATAATTTTTCCGTAAGACAAGTGATACGACTATTAGTAACTGCAGAATCCATTATGGACTGCTACTAGTAACAATGGTGGGCATTCTTCAAAGCAAGCATGGTGAAGATAGTGTACTGAATTCTCCATCTATTTTCCATCTCCTTTTATTTCTTTTTAAACTAAAAAAAAAGTTGTTATAGAAAACAAAAGCACAGAATACAGGAGCAAAAGCAATGAACCCAATAGTTCAGAAAATATGTAGTCATCTTACTGAATAATTATTTAGCCATAACAATCCTTATTATGACATTCAACCCTTATAAGTTAATTTTGGTGTATAACTGCCAAATACGTGGCAAGAAGATATAACTAAATTTCTCCCTAAAAAAAAAATATTCAGACATTAAAGAAACTGAAATTCATCTATGTCACATATATTCTTTGCTTTGATTTATTCTTTTCATTGCACCACTTCAAAGAGTACCCTGTATGTAATCATGCCTGCTTTCATTGACAGCCACATCATTAAAGGTAAAACTTCCTGAAGCCATTAAGGCTTTCACTCAATAGTTATCAGATCACTTCACATTGTAAGTTATCTGCACAAATATAGCATGCATTGCTGATAGAGCTCACGCTGTACATTATCAATTTACTTTTATAAATAAAGTACTGTGCTGGACACCTGGTTAATTAACAGCATACTAACAAATAAAATATTTATTTTACAAATGGAACATTACAACCATGTATGAAGAGGACATATACTGTATGGTGAAACGCTACTTACCTTCCTTGGAGTGAAGAAATAAGGACAGCAAAGATCTACATTTTCAAATCAATGGGAAACTAGAAAAACCTTCACATTAAGCTTTTTATTTTGTCAGAGACAGACCCTTCAGAAAGAACAAGCTTCGAGTCCCAAGCATCTAAAACATAGCAGACCTAGCATGCCCTAAGGTCTAAAAGTACTTTACAACTGTCCCCAATAAATATCGTCAGCACTCCTCAAGCAGTAAAGCTAGAGTGAATACCAAAGCCCTTCTATTTATCAAACAAATACACAGAGAAGGCGCGGAACGGTAAAGGTTTTCAGTGTGTTAATTGAAATGAAAGCTAGTCTGTGCCAGAATTAGTAGAATGATTTGACAGTGAAGAACTGAAGGCTTGAGTGAAGATGTTTTAATAGCAAAAACATAAAAATAGAAAATAAAAGGATTCTCTGGCTTTTTGTTTCCAAAGGTCAATTGTTTGTTGTGTTTGGGGAGAAAAATGGCTAATAGAAAGTTCTCCAAACTTACTGATTTTTTGTTTTCCTTTTTTTCTTTTACGGTAGCTTTATTCAGTAGGGAGTGGCAAGTTGCCTACAGGACAGAGATGAGCACAAACAAGTCACAGCACCAACTACACATAGCAAAATAAACTAAATTAATATAAATAAAACAAAAACACACAATGTGGACTCGCACATACAATTTTACAGAGTATAATGCAACACAGATAGTGATGGAATACAATTCACAATGATTTGTGTTTTTCTTATCTCGTGTGTTATTATACAGTTCCAAATCAGTTCTACTATTTCTGGTAACATTAATTTTCAAATCAACAAACGAAAGATAAATGTATGGAATGTGATTCCTTTTATCAACACTGCAAGCTTGAGATATACTGTAACATTTACACTGTGGTCTGTTTACACAAAACAGACACTAAACACAAGTTGTATACCAAAAATGTTATGGTTTTCTATAGTTAGCACTAGTATTGCCCATATTATACAAATTAATATTCTCAGTGAGAATCATTGACAGATACATCTCTAATTTCACTCTTCAAATTTTAGAAAACATAACACATACAGTATAAATAATTTTCTATTTATAGGGCGCCACAAAGTGTACACAGTGCCGAATAAGAATTATAATAGGATAAATAAAAATGAAAATAGATATAAAAGAAACTAACAGGAGCAAAACCATACTGAGAAAAATGATGCACCCAAATGAGATACAATTCTTCAGTGTAGCAATCACTGATCCTGAGGCCAACATATGAGATCAAAGTCACTGACTATCTTGTTGTGGGGGCCAATAGGAGTTTGGGAAACAGTGGCATAAGTATCAAGATCTACATTGAAATACCAAGAGGGTGGAGGGCCCTGCTCTTGAGAGCTTACAGTCTGAAGCAGGAGTTTGGTTTTCACCCTTCGACCCTCCATCTGTTGTTGAACTACACATCCCAGCATGCATTCATGCACTGACAGTTTTAGCATGCCTTAATTGCAAAACTATAGTAGTGCATGCAAAGGGAAATAGGTGAGCAGGGAGGACGGTAGTTGAGTATTAGGGGTGTGAGGAAGGCTGGTGGGCTTTAATGAACAGATGTGTTTTTAAGGTGTATTGTATGTATACATATATCTATCTATAACAGGGCTCCAGAAATGCAGGGGGCAGGTGATAATTGTGTGGCTGCGGGGGCTGTACAGCACTACAGACTATGTGTGTGATATATAAACTATTAATAAATAATTCCAGTGAGATGCTAATGCTAGGACAGAATCGAGAGCTGTGCATAAACAAATGCACTCAAACAAATCAAAGCAGTATTACATGGATCAGGGAGCCAAAGTTCCTCATATATGATGCAAGACTGATATGGAGACAAAAAAATACTTTAAGCTATCACTGCTAAAGATGGTTCTACAAGTTACTGAAACATGGCTTGTGCTTTAACACACATGATTGCATTCATCATCATGCTGGCTTATTTTTTGCTGAATAAATAAAGACAAATGAAAATTGGTTTTGTTTTATTAGAACTTTTGTGATTATTGGATGATGGTATATGTACTGAATGAAAGTAAAACAGATTTTAAAGGAGGTACTCAAAATGAATATGAGATTACATTACAGGAAAGGATGATTGTAATCACAGATATTTTCATCTAATATTCATCGGAAAAGAACCTGTTTAAATTCCCAAGTTGTCTGTTAAGAAGGCAGCCTTTTTCTTACTGGTCAGCAGAACTAGTTTCAGCTCTCTCCTAGGAAATGGATCATATATCCATTAACTGGAGACAAATAAATCATTCTTTAAGCGTGCATAACTTTATTAACCAAGAGATTAAAAACCCCACCAGCATGCACAGATTATTATTAAGATAGTTACAATTAATGCTTGGAGAATATTTGCAGTAAATAGGGCTTACACGGGTTGTAGATACTGGGCAAGCTGTAGATTCAGCAATGTAATGAAAACACTGTCCTGACAGCCTACAGAGGGCTCAATGATTGAGTGATGTGAGAAGTGCCACAGGATATGATATGACTATCTTGATTATTGTAAGGTCAGCAACTTTAACAGTTTGTGGGGAGAGAGGTATTTTAGAAAAAATGTTAACAGCCTGGCGTTCTCTTAAGATGTTACAAATTCTAATTTTAAGTACTCGGAATTCATACCAAAGTCTCCTTTAATGCATTACTGATTGCTTTGGAAGTTATAATATCTGCATAAAACATTCATTTAGCAGAGAGCAAATTTCACATTAAAGCCAATATACACTTTTGACGGGAGGCAAATGCCTGTCGGGATCCCGGTGATCACAATGCCGCCGCTGGAACACAGACAGGCAGTTAAATGCCGCCGTCAGAATACCATCGAGCCAGGCTATTCTCCCTCTACGGGTAAAAAGATTAAAAAGTTGAAAAAAATAATCCTTAAAAAACCTTGTGTCTACCATTTGCACCTGTCAATCTTAAGCACTGTCTACCTTTTACATGTCAACCTTTTGTACCCGTCAACCTAAAGCATGTCAACCATATGAGTTCAACCTATTGTCAACCTATCACCCGGATTCCGACTGAAAGTAGCCAAACAAAACTAAAGTTTCTGACCGTCAGAATGGGCACAAGCAGGCGTCCAGCATTATGAATCTGCAATATACCTGGGAACAATCCACAAGCAGAGAGTGAGAAATAATCCGAGTGAAGAACTATGTTTAGCATATCACAGTTTGCTATGTTATGTGAAACATTAGGGCAGCAGAGCCACAACTAAAAAATAATAAAGGTAACCGGTAGAAACGTATCTTTCTAACTTTTGTCCACATTTTTTGTATATTTTTAGATGAGTTCTTGCTTGTTATAGTGAACATAACGTCTAAAAGGGCAGTAGAAAGAAATATTTCCTAAATATATAAAATACTGCTCTGGCAGCTAAATACAGTATATCCAGAGAGCAACAAAATAGGTAAATATAATCAATTAGAGTGTCGCAATCTACATAAACTGTAGACTAAACTGCTATTTGCTTATGCATTATATATGCATTCTTGTAGTCAATTTGTAAGTCAGCCTCTCAGCTCCAGTACTCAAATGCATGAAATACATTGTATTTAGAGGAAAAGTGGGAACAGCAGAGAGACTATCCAGTGAAATAAAGTTTTAATTAGGTGAATTATTGGGTTCGTTTGGTTGAGAAACACTTAAAGGTCACAGAAATTAAAAACTTTTACTTTATCACTGGTCAACAAATCAATAATGTTTATTGTAAGTAGCCATCTATCCCGGAAAGAAAAGATAAACCCGCCATCACTTCTTGCAAAATAAAACACTTTATTATCTACATAAAACTACTAACCTAAAACATTCAGAAAGTAATTAAACTTCACAATGAAAAAATATGGATAACTTATTTTTTATTTGCCTAAAACTGAGGAAAAGAAGCCGTGCTGACCAGTGAACACACAGAGAAACAATGTGCATGGATAAGGTAAATAAGCACACACAAAATCAATGTATGGAAACAGAAAACTACATGCCTTAAAATGTTAAGACACTTACAGTATTTTTGCCAAATGGTTTACAGAAACAGTCATTCTAAGAGGTCATGAAGGGTAAAGTTATAAAGGAAATTTAACAAAAATAACAAAACAAAAAAAAAAAGCCCATTCACAACCACAGTAATTATTTATGAAGTTATTGAGCACCTTTATGACCAGAAATTCACCACTGATCTATAGCAAAGTGATTACAATGTGGAATATAAAAAGAATAAATGCTGTCTTGAAGATGGAAGAACTAGTTTTGATGAACAGTCTTTGCCGTGTAGATATCAATTGCACATTAAGACAAGGATGTAAGAAGGACATGTGTATTTACACCTAAATATCAATGAATATCTTTACAACAGAAGCCTGATGCAGACAGACAGACAAACAGACAGGGTTAGCGAAAGCCTAGTTTGTAACAGAGCTAAGAATATTCTACTACCCCCCAAAGTCATGGTACCCTTTCCAGATTGGTAGACCGTCACAAATTTTGTAGCTTCTATGGACGTTTCTACCAAATGAAATGATTACATTAAAGAGCACTGAAAAATAGACCATCGAGCTAACTGCACAAACCACACCTGCTGCAGCCACCTACATTAACTGGCCTAAATATATCCTGAGTTGGTTGGAGGGAAGAGTGCAATTGTAAAAATAGTGTATAGGTGGACTTTCCTGTTCAGTATCCTGTATAAATTCTACATGGCTCGCACTGCATTAGCTCTTATTCTGTTATCTCTATGTAAACACCCATAATATACAGTCCGCATTGTTGGTAATTTTTAGAATCCTTAATAACAGTGAAAAAAATAAGAATTTACTTACCGATAATTCTATTTCTCGTAGTCCGTAGTGGATGCTGGGAACTCCGTAAGGACCATGGGGAATAGCGGCTCCGCAGGAGACAGGGCACATCTAAAGAAAGCTTTAGGATCACCTGGTGTGCACTGGCTCCTCCCCCCATGACCCTCCTCCAAGCCTCAGTTAGGATACTGTGCCCAGACGAGCGTACACAATAAGGAAGGATTTTGAATCCCGGGTAAGACTCATACCAGCCACACCAATCACACTGTACAACTTGTGATCTGAACCCAGTTAACAGCATGATAATAGAGAAGCCTCTCGAAAAGATGGCTCACTACAACAATAACCCGAATATTTTTGGTAACAATAATTATGTACCAGTATTGCAGACAATCCGCACTTGGGATGGGCGCCCAGCATCCACTACGGACTACGAGAAATAGAATTATCGGTAAGTAAATTCTTATTTTCTCTGACGTCCTAGTGGATGCTGGGAACTCCGTAAGGACCATGGGGATTATACCAAAGCTCCCAAACGGGCGGGAGAGTGCGGATGACTCTGCAGCCCCCAATGAGAGAACTCCCGGTCCTCCTCAGCCAGGGTATCAAATTTGTAGAATTTTACAAACGTATTTGCTCCTGACCAAGTAACTGCTCGGCAAAGTTGTAAAGCCGAGACCCCTCGGGCAGCTGCCCAAGATGAGCCCACCTTCCTTGTGGAGTGGGCATTTACAGATTTTTGGCTGTGGCAGGCCTGCCACAGAATGTGCAAGCTGAATTGTACTACAAATCCAACGAGCAATAGTCTGCTTAGAAGCAGGAGCACCCAGCTAGTTGGGTGCATAGAGGATAAACAGCGAGTCAGATTTCCTGACTCCAGCCGTCCTGGAAACATATATTTTCCGGGTCCTGACAACGTCTAGCAACTTGGAGTCCTCCAAGTCCCTAGTAGCCGCAGGCACCACAATAGGTTTGGTTCAGGTGAACGCTGAAACCACCTTAGGGAGAACCTGAGGACGAGTCCTCAATTCCGCCCTGTCCGAATGGAAAATCAGATAAGGGCTTTTACAGGATAAAGCCACCAATTCTGACACGCGCCTGGCCCAGGCCAGAGCCAACAGCATGACCACTTTTTCTGTGAGATATTTTAACTCCACAGATTTAAGTGTGTCAAACCAATGTGACTTTTGGAACCCAAAAACCACCTGGAGATCCCAAAAGTGCCACTAAAGGCACAAAAGGAGGCTGTATATGCAGTACCCCTTTAACAAATGTCTAAACTTCAGGGACTGAAGCTAGTTCTTTTGTGGAAGAAAATTGACAGAGCCGAAATTTGAACCTTAATGGACCCCAATTTCAGGCCCATAGATACTCCTGTTTGCAGGAAATGTAGGAATCGACCCAGTTGAATTTCCTCCGTCGAGCCTTACTGGCCTCGCACCACGCAACATATTTTCGCCAAATGCGGTGATAATGTTTTACGGTTACATCCTTCCTGGCTTTGATCAGGATAGGGATGACTTCATCCGGAATGCCTTTTTCCTTCAGGATCCGGCGTTCAACCGCCATGCCGTCAACGCAGCCGCGGTAAGTCTTGGAACAGACAAGGTCCTTGCTGGAGCAGGTCCCTTCTTAGAGGTAGAGGCTACGGATCCTCCGTGAGCATCTCTTGAAGTTCCGGTTACCAATTCCTTCTTGGCCAATCCGGAGCCACTAATATAATGCTTACTCCTCTCCATCTTATCAATCTCAGTACCTTGGGTATGAGAGGCAGAGGAGGGAACCCATACACTGATTGGTACACCCACGGTGTTACCAGAGCATCTACAGCTATTGCCTGAGGGTCCCTTGACGTGGCGCAATACCTGTCGAGTTTTTCCCAACGGTTTATAATCATGTGGAAGACTTCTGGGTGAAGTCCTTACTCTCCCGGGTGGAGGTCGTGCTGAGGAAAACTGCTTCCCAGTTGTCCACTCCCGGAATGAAAACTGCTGACAGTGCTATCACATGGTTTTTCGCCCCGCGAAGAATCCTTGCAGCTTCTGCCATTGCCCTCCTGCTTCTTGTGGCACCCTGTCTGTTTACGTGGGTGACTGCCGTAATGTTGTCCGACTGGATCAACACTGGCTGACCTTGAAGCAGAGGTCTTGCTAAGCTTAGAGCATTGTAAATGGCCCTTAGCTTCAGGACATTTATGTGAAGTGATGTCTCCAGGCTTGACCATAAGCCCTGGATATTCCTTCCCTGTGTGACTGCTCCCCAGCCTCGCAGGCTGGCATCCGTGGCCACCAGGACCCAGTCCCGCATGCCGAATCTGCGGCCCTCTAGAAGATGAGCACTCTGCAACCACCACAGGAGGGATACCCTTGTCCCCGGTGACAGGGTTATCCGCTGAAGCATCTGAAGATGCGACCCGGACCATTTGTCCAGTAGTTTCCACTGGAAAGTCTTGCGTGGAATCTGCCGAATGGGATTGCTTCGTAGGAAGCCACCATTTTTACCCAGAACCCTTGTGCATTGATGCACTGAGACTTGGTTCGGTTTTAGGAGGTTCCTGACTAGCTCGGATAACTCCCTGGCTTTCTCCTCCGGGAGAAACACCTTCTTTCTGGACTGTGTCCAGGATCATCCCTAGGAACAGAAGACAAGTCGTCGGAACCAGCTGCGATTTTGGAATATTGAGAATCCAATCGTGCTGCCGCAACACTACCTGAGGTAGTGCTACACCGATCTCCAACTGTTCCCTGGATCTCACCCTTATCAGGGAATCGTCCAAGTAAGGATAACTAAAATTCCCTTCCTTCAAAGGAATATCATCATTACGGTCATTACTTCAGTAAAGACCCGGGGTGCCGTGGACCATCCCTACGGCAGCGTCTGAACTGATAGTGACAGTTCTGTACCATAACCTGAGATACCCTTGGTGAGAAGGGTAAATTTTGACATGAAGGTAAGCATCCTTGATGTCCCGAGACATCATGTAGTCCCCTTCTTCCAGGTTTGCAATCACTGCTCTGAGTGACTCAATTTTGAATTTGAACCTCTGTATGTAAGTGTTCAAAGATTTTAGATTTTAGATTTTAAAATCGGTCTCACCGAGCCATCTGGCTTCGGTACCACAATAGTGTGGAATAATACCCCGTTCCCTGTTGCAGGAGGGGTACCTTAATTATCACCTGCTGGGAATACAGCTTGTGAATGGCTTCCAAAACTGCCTCCCTGTCAGCGGGAGACGTCGGTAAAACAGACTTTTGGAAACGGCGAGGGGAATACGTCTCGAATTCCAATTTGTACCCCTGAAATATTACCTGAAGGATCCAGGGGTCTACTTGCGAGTGAGCCCACTGCGCACTGAAATTCATTGAGAACGGGCCCCCACCGTGTCTGAACTTGTAAAGCCCTAGCGACATACTGAGAGCTTGGCAGAGGCGGAAAAGGGTTTCTGTTCCTGGGAACTGGCTGATCTCTGCAGCCATTTTCCTCTCCCTCTGTCACGAGCAGAAAAGAGGAACCCTTTTGTCCGCTTGTCAACCAGGACTGCGCCTGATAATACGGCGTCTTATTTTGAGAGGCGACCTTTTTTAAGGCAATACTTCTAAATGCCGTTTGGAATCCGCATCACCTGACCACTTTACTGGTATAATTGGACAACGCACTTATATTTGATGCCAGTCGGCAAATATTCCGCTGTGCATCATGCATATATAGAAATGCATCTTTTAATTGCTCTATAGGCAATAATATACTGTCCTTATCTAGGATATCAAATTTCCAGTCAGGGAATCCGACCACGCCAACCCAGCACTGCACCTCCAGGCTGAGGCGATTGCTGGTCGCAGTATAACACCAGTATGTGTGTAAATACATTTTAGGATACCCTCCTGCTTTCTATCAGCAGGATCCCTAAGGGCGGCCATCTCCAGAGAGGGTAGAGCCCTTGTTCTTACAAGCGTGTGAGCGCCTTATCCCCCCTAGGGGGTGTTTCCCAACGCACCCTAACCTCTGGCGGGATAAGGTATACTGCCAATAACTTTTTAGAAATTATCAATTGTTATCGGGGGGAAACCCACGCATCATCACACACCTCATTTTATTTCTCAGATTCAGGAAAACTACAGGAAGTTTTTCCTCACCAAACATAATACCCCTTTTTTTGGTGGTATTTATATTATCAGAAGAGTGTAAACTTTTTCCATTGCCTCAATCATGCAATGTGTGGCCCTATTGGAAATCACGGTTGTCTCTTCACCGTCGACACAGGAGTCAGTATCCGTGTCGGCGTCTGTACCTGTGGTAACGGGCGCTTTAGAGCCCCTGTATGAGACGTCTGGACATGCACAAGCTGAGTAGCCGGCTGTCTCATGTCAACCACTGTCTTTTATACAAAGCTGACACTGTCACGCAATTTCAACAGTACATCCACTCAGGTGTCGACCCCCCAGGGGGTGACAACACTATTACAGACACTCTACTCCGTCTCCTCATCATTTTTCTCCTCATACATGTCGACACAAACGTACCGACACACAGCACACACACATGGAATGCTCTGATAGAGGACAGGACCCCACTAGCCCTTTGGGGAGACAGAGGGAGAGTTTGCCAGCACACACCAGAGCGCTATATATATACAGGGATAACCTTATATAAGTGTTTTTCCCTTTATAGCTGCTGTATTGTTTATACTGCGCCTAATTTGTGCCCCCCTCTCTTTTTTAACCCCTTTCTGTAGTGTAGTGACTGCAGGGGAGAGCCAGGGAGCTTCCCTCCAACTGAGCTGTGAGGGAAAATGGCGCCAGTGTGCTGAGGAGATAGGCTCCGCCCCTTTCTCGGCGTCCTTATCATCCGTTTTCTTTATGTTTTGGCAGGGGTTAAATGCATCCATATAGCCCAGGAGTTATATGTGATGCATTTATTTTAGCCATAAAAGGTTTTCTATCGATTTATTGCGTCTCAGGGCGCTGCCCCCCCAGCGCCCTGCACCCTCAGTGACCGGAGTGTGAAGTGTGCTGAGAGCAATGGCGCACAGCTGCGGTGCTGTGCGCCTACCTTTATCTGAAGACAGGAAAGTCTTCTGCCGCCGATTTTTCCGGACCTCTTCGCTCTTCTGGCTCTGTAAGGGGGCCGGCGGCGCGGCTCCGGTGACCCATCCAGGCTGAACCTGTGATCGTCCCTCTGGAGCTAATGTCCAGTAGCCTAAGAAGCCCAATCCACTCTGCACGCAGGTGAGTTCGCTTCTTCTCCCCTTAGTCCCTCGATGCAGTGAGCCTGTTGCCAGCAGGTCTCACTGAAAATAATAAACCTAAACTAAAACTTTCACAAAGAGCTCAGGAGAGCCCCTAGTGTGCACCCTTCTCGTCGGGCACAGAAAATCTAACTGAGGCTTGGAGGAGGGTCATGGGGGGAGGAGTGCACACCAGGTGATCCTAAAGCTTTCTTTAGATGTGCCCTGTCTCCTGCGGAGCCGCTATTCCCCATGGTCCTTACGGAGTTCCCAGCATCCACTAGGACGTCAGAGAAACAAACAAAAAACATAATCGAGCAGTAGCTAAACTTAAATGATTTCTCTTTTCTCTACAGTAACTTCAGAGAGAAGGGAGAGGAGGTTCAGTCTAACTCCTAGTACACAAGGGCTAAACTGTGCTCATTTTGGGCAAACTATATAGTTTTTATTGAAAACTGTACTTGTGCACAATACTCAAAATGCTGTTTTAAGGGCATTGAAAAATAAATAAAACATGTGGCTTTGCCACAAGAAAAGCAGGTGCTATGGCCAAGCCAAATGTGATCATTTCTAGGAAAGGTGATGAAATTTGCTAAAAAACAGAATGCACCTTGAAAACTACAGAGATGAATTTACCATCCACTAGAGCTCAAACAGCTCTTAATTTTTTTGCAGTCATTAACTCTTTAGAGCTGTGTAAGTAAGTTAGGGCTATTTGTAAGTAGCGCTCGTGTGAAGTATATTTTCTTATACAAAACAGATTTCTGTGCAAAATCATATTAAAGGACACTGCCGCAAGTCCCCCTTTAGCCACCTTTGCAGAAATGAAAACTGAAGTCTCAACATCTAACTTTAAACTAAAATAATAAAGTTATGAGAAGGATTACATTTATGTGTGGGACTTTTAAATATTGTTCTATAAATTTCCAAACTGTGTGCTGTGGCACCCTGGGGTGCCTCGGACATTTGCAGGGGTGCCCTAGATCGGTAGTCCAGGGTCAATTCAAATTATTTATTCTCAATGTAATATGCAAAACCAGTACTTGTGGCTACCAATCATAAAATATGAGGACAAACAGCAGCAAATTATGTTCCTCACCACACGACTGAACCATATAACCTCCTTTTATTTTATTTAATAGTTTATTTTCTAAATTTCTCAATAAGAAACTCTTGGCCTAGTGGTGCCATGAAAAAAATTCTGATACTCTAGGGCGCCATTATTAAAAAAAATTGGGAACCACTGCACTATGATATAAATCCGATTGTATTTTGCCATTAGTGTCCATTGTTTCCTTAAAGCAATTTGCAATAAAACTGCTACGTCAAAATCAAATTAGAAAAGTAAAATGTAAATTACAAAAACAATGTAATGAAAATTCACATAATTATGTTGACTGGTTGTGTTACTTTATATTTAAAAGCGAACACTAAATGAACAATAGGGAAATTAAACATCAAAAAATGCAATTAATTCATCTGCAAATAGAATAAGAAGAGAAAAGGAACCAGTGATTAGTTCAAGTCTAAAAAAAAATTCAAAGCTTTGTACTTTATAGAACCTCTATGATGTTTGCTGTCATTACAATTGTGTACGCACGCATTTGCATACCTGGTACAAACAATGACACACACTGCGCAGCTGAGTAGGGAACTCATGCGTGGAGTTTATAATGGCATGAAAGAATTTCTCAGTCATCTGTAGAAGCCAACGCTGGTTTTCTTCAAGCACTTCCACCCCATCCAACCTTCAAAGAAAATTACAATCCCAACAGAGAATAAAAAGATACATTCAATCGGTAGTTCATATTTTATAAAGGTTCAACAAAAAAAGAAAAAAAAACTGGTGCAACATCTAAAACACTATTTTAAAGATGGAATTATTCATGAAGTACTTGCACTAATCTTAATTCTATAAAAACACATGAAATGCTGTTTAAAGACCCCTTTGTACAAAAAAAACTAAACAATAAAAAACTGCATGCATGGTTACGTTCACTACGGTCCCAATTGGTCTCATATGACATACACTTAGTGACACACTGTACATAAGCATCTTTCATCTCTGATAAACACCAACAATTATGCAATTACTAAATGGGCAAATAATTAATTTATATGTACAGTATAACTTCTCTTCATAGCAGCACATCACTGTGACAGTCACAGACAATACACAAAGAAGAGGAGGAGTGCTGATTCTTGCTCTCATTAACATTAAAGTTATCGATTTCTTTCACTCTTCCCTGATATTCTGTGGTTATGTGATTTGGATCATCATCAGCAAAGCAAATTCCTATCCAGAATTACTAGCAATATCATTATTTGCAAGAAGTTAAGCAGTCATTTTTTTTTTTTCAAGTGTATTTGTTTTTAACCAGTATTTATAATAAAATTATTTTTGAGCATAAACTTTTTTTTTTGTTGTAAATACCTTTTATTTCTAAGGATTAATGAATGCCTTAATTTCCATGTCTGATGTATAGTTCATTGAAATTAGATACCCTTGATGCCCTCAAAAGTGATAAACCATTACAAAACTACAATCTATGGCACATGCCCTGGATACAATTAGTAGGCACTGCTGTGTTTTCTTCTTCACGCACAGAAAAAGAACATACATGCTACTGGTGTACAACTGGGACACAACTGGTGTGAACATAAATTCCAGGGATTAAGGTTTAAATTGGTGCTTTCAACTGGAATCTTCAGTTATCTCACATCTAAGTTCTACTAAACTCTATGGGGTATATGCAATTGCGGTCGAATTCCCGAAATTGTCGAATTTCGGGTCATTTTCGACCAAAAAAAAAATTCGCCTATGCAATTCAGTGCTTTCCGACCAAAAAACGGACTTTAAAAATTTGACTTTTTGAAATTCGAATTTTTGCAAATTCGACTTTTCTGCAATGATATAAGTGCTGCAATTCGACCAAAGCATATTCAATTCAAGTTTGGAAATTCGACAGCAGTGCTTTTAGACAGCAAATTCGTCATTTTCAATCCGCCACACTTTGGAGGGTGAAAACAAATAAAAAAATTTTAAACATGGTTTTTTTTGCGTTTTTTTTTTTTGGGAATAGCAGATCTATTTATATTAGAAGGGATTAGGTACTTTTTTTTTTTTTTTTGGAGGCACAAATATTATTTATAATTTTTTTAAAATATTATTTTTATTTTTTTATTTTTTTTATTGCTGGAACGGTACAATCCGAAAAAAAAATTGCGTGGGGTCCCCCCTCCAAAGCATAACCAGCCTCGGGCTCTTCGAGCTGGTCCTGGTTCTAAAAATGCGGGGAAAAAATTGACAGGGGATCCCCCGTATTTTTAAAACCAGCAGCGGGCTCTGCGCCTGGTGCTGGTGCCAAAAATACGGGGGACAAAAAGAGTAGGGGTCCCCCGTATTTTTAACACCAGCATCGGGCTCCACTAGCTGGACAGATAATGCCACAGCCGGGGGTCACTTTTATGCCGTGCCCTGCGGCCGTGGCATTAAATATCCAACTAGTCACCCCTGGCCGGGGTACCCTGGGGGAGTGGGGACCCCTTCAATCAAGGGGTCCCCCCCCCCCAGCCACCCAAGGGCCAGGGGTGAAGCCCGAGGCTGTCCCCCCCCATCCAATGGGCTGCGGATGGGAGGGCTGATAGCCTTTTGTGATAATTAAAAGATATTGTTTTTTCCAGTAGTACTACAAGTCCCAGCAAGCCTCCCCCGCAAGCTGGTACTTGGAGAACCACAAGTACCAGCATGCGGGAGAAAAACGGGCCCGCTGGTACCTGTAGTACTACTGGAAAAAAATACCCAAATAAAAACAGGACACACACACCGTGAAAGTAAAAATAGGATTTTGGTACTTACCAGGTAAATCCTTTTCTTTGAATCCATAGGGGGCACTGGAGTACTCTTGGGATATGGACGGCTTCCACCGGAAGAAGGCACTGAATAAATTAATTTTTGAGACTACTCCTCCCCTCCATATCCTCGAGCACTTCAGTGTTTTTTACTGAGCCGAACAGGATCGATAGAGAGATTGACCAAAGGAGAATTACATATAATCTCACGGACAACAATAAAGTTGACACAAAACGTAACAGACAACTAAACAGTTGACACCATAACTGATTAACCCTTGTTAAATTTAAACCAGTCGTGAAAGTGTGTTACCATAAGAACCACTGAACTTCCTAAAACAGGTAAACTGCTCTGGGTGGGCGTCCAGTGCCCCCTATGGATTCAAAGAAAAGGATTTACCTGGTAAGTACCAAAATCCTATTTTCTTTATCATCCACTAGGGGTCACTGGAGTACTCTTGGGATGTACCAAAGTTTCCTCCGTGGTGGGAGAGCTGTTTGGCACTTGTAACACTAAACGGCCAAAGCTAGATGCTGATGCCGCGAAAGTATCAAACTTGTAAAAGCGCACAAACGTGTGCACTGAAGACCAAGTAGCCGCACGGCAAAGCTGTGTCGTAGAAGCCCCACGACTCGCTGCCCATGACGTTCCCACAGAACGTGTGGAATGAGCTGTTACTGAAGTAGGTGGCTGTAACCTAGCATAAAGGTAAGCCTGACGTATGGTCAGTTTGATCCATCTGGATAAGGTTTGCTTAGAGGCTGGCCAACCCCTCTTAGCCGCATCATAGAGAACAAACAACGTATCCGTTTTACGCACAGTAGACGTTCGGGATACATAGATGCGCAATGCGCGAACCACATCCAACGTTCCAGAATCTCCTGTTAACACAGGAACTACTATTGGTTGATTGATGTGAAAAGACGACACTACCTTTGGTAGAAAAGCGGGATTCGTCCGAAGTTCCGCTCTGTCATCATGAAAACTAAATACGGTGACTTGCACGACAAGGCACCCAGATCTGAAACACGCCTAGCCGAAGCTAAGGCTAAAAGAAAAATCGTTTTCCAAGTGAGAAATTTAATATCCACTTGTCGTAAAGGTTCAAAGTAATCGGACTGTAAGAAATCTAAAACCAGATTCAAGTCCCATGGTGCTGTAGGTGGAATGAAAGGAGGCTGTATCCTCTTTACACCCTGTAAAAACGTATGTATTGACGGCAACGAGGCCAATTTCCTTTGAAAGAAAATTGACAACGCAGATACCTGCACCTTTAGTGTGGAAAGACGTAGTCCTCCATCTAACCCCATCTGTAAAAATAACAAAAGACGGGATAAATTAAAAGATGATGTCGGAAATTTCCGAGCTTCACACCAACTTATATAAGTACGCCAGATTCTGTAATAATGAGCTGCCGTAACCGGCTTCCTAGCTCGTACCATGGTTGGTATAACAGACTCAGGAATGCCCTCTCTTCTTAAGATGGCCTTTTCAACAGCCACCCCGTCAAACGCAGCCGCGCTAAATCGGGGTAAAGGAACGGACCCTGTTGTAACAGGTCCGGACGTAGTGGGAGTGGCCACGGATCGTCTGCGAGTAACCCGAGGAGATCCGAGAACCAAGCCCTCCGAGGCCAATGAGGCGCTATTAGTATGACTGTGACGGACCCTCTCTTGATCCGTTTTAGCAACAGCGGGAGCAGCGGAAACGGTGGAAACAGATACACAAGGCTGTACGGCCACGTGGCTGTGAGAGCATCCACCGCCACTGCCCCTGGATCTCTTGTTCTGGACACATATCGTGACACCTGATGATTGTGGCGGGATGCCATCAGATCCACCTGAGGGTACCCCCACTTCTGGATCAACATCTGAAATACTTCTGGATTTAATGCCCACTCTCCTGGATGAAAATCCCGACGACTGAGAAAATCTGCCTCCCAGTTGTCCACTCCCGGAATGAACACTGCCGACAATATCACCTGGTGATATTCGGCCCATCTGAGGATCCGAGCTACTTCCCGCATTGCCATGCGGCTTCTCGTTCCTCCTTGTTTGTTTATGTATGCGACTGCCGTCGCATTGTCTGACTGCACCTGAACAGTCTGAAAACGAAACATGTACACTGCTTGTCTTAGAGCATTGTAAATCGCCCTGAGTTCCAGAACATTTATGGATAGCGATCTTTCGTGATTTGCCCAGAGGCCCTGGAGCCGATGACTCTGAACTACAGCTCCCCAACCTCTGAGACTTGCGTCTGTTGTCAGAATTATCCAATTCACGACGCCGAATCGTCTCCCTGCAGATAGATTGTGTATTTTTAACCACCAGAGAAGAGACACCCTGACTTGTGGCGACAATCTCACCCTGTGGTGCAACTGCAGATGTGATCCCGACCATTGCGCTAACACCTCCAGTTGAAACGGACGTGAGTGAAACCTTCCGAACTGAAGTGCTTCGAAAGCCGCCACCATTGTGCCTAAAAGGCGAATGCACAAATGTACTGAGACTGTGCGTGGCTTGAGCACTAATTGCACCAGATGACGAATGACCTGTACTTTCTGTTGTGGCAGGTAAACCTTTTGTTTTACTGTATCGAGAATCATCCCTAGGAATTGAAGTCGCTGACACGGAATTAGATGTGATTTCTTTAAACTGACTATCCAACCGTGCTGAACTAGTACATTGTACGTTAGCAAAGCATGCTGGAGAAGCAATTGTTGAGACGGAGCCTTTATGAGTAGATCGTCCAAATACGGAACAATTATTACCCCTAGGGACCTGAGATGAGCTATCATCACGGACATTACCTTGGTGAATACCCGAGGCGCTGATGAGAGGCCAAACGGGAGAGCCTGAAACTGGTAATGGTCTCGCCTTATCGCAAACCTTAAGAAACTCTGGTGAGGTGGCCAAATCGGAATGTGTAAGTACGCATCCTTGAGATCCAGTGCAATCATGAATTCCTGCGGCTCTAACCCTGCAATTACTGACCTGAGAGATTCCATCTTGAATCTGTGGTAAGTGACGTAATGATTGAGACCTTTTAGGTTCAATATTGGCCTGACTGAGCCATCTGGTTTTGGTACCAGAAACAGACTGGAATAATAACCCTGCCCCTGTTCCTGCACGGGGACCGGAATTACAACTGCAGCATTCAGCAGAGACTGAATGGCAACCTGCAGAACTGCTTTCTTGTCGTCCGACACAGGCAGTCCTGTCGTGAAAAATCTTCCTGTCGGAAGATAATCGAACTCTATTTTGTAACCCTCTAATACTAACTTGCGGATCCACCCATCTGTGGACGTCTGCAGCCACGCCCCCTGAAAGCTCTGAAGGCGTGCTCCCACAATTGGAGATCCGAGATGGGCTGGGAGCCCGTCATGCCACTGGTTTGTTAGTGGTCTTAGTGTCTTGACGACGTGCATTGGATTGTCGAGCACTACGTCCCCGACCTCTTCTACCAGGCGTGACTGCTCCTGTGCCCTGCCCACGAAAGGGCTGAGTTCTAAAGGATTTGAACGCCGGACCAGAATATTTCCGTTTAGGTATAGTTGTAGGCGATGGAAGAAACACAGACTTTCCTCCAGTAGCCTCAGAAATCCATTTGTCCAATTCAGGACCGAAAAGCTTCTCGCCATCATAAGGCAATGCCTCTATACCTTTTTTAACCTCCGTCTCCGCCTGCCAAGAACGCAGCCAAAGTGCTCGTCGTACTATGACTAGCGATGAGGACAGGCGAGAAGTAAGCTGACAGACGTCAGTAGAAGCTGTACATAGATATTCAGCAGCTTCCCAGATTTGATCCGCGAGAAGTATAAGATGGTCATCTTGCAGAGCCGACTTGAGCTCTTTTATCTATACCATTAAAGCTTTAGTAACCCAAATGCCAACCAACCCAGGTCTCAGCAGCACTCCAGCTGCTGTATACATGGACCTTAGCATAGCCTCTATTTTACGATCTGCAGGGTCTTTAAGCGTAGTAGCAGTTGGTACTGGTATGGTTAACTTCCTTGTAAGTTTGGATACGGATGAATCCACCAATGGTGGGTTCTCCCAAGTAGCTGTCATGGACTCTGGAAACGGGTAACTCGATTTAAATCTACGAGGAATAGAAAACCGTTTATCCGGATTTTTCCGTGATTCCAGTAACATTTTATTAAGAGATTCCGAAATAGGGAACCACATCGGAGATCTCTGTCGTTTAGTAAAAACTACCTCATCATTCGTCAGGGGCTCCTCAGTTTCCGTAAACTCCAGCGACTGACGTACTGCTCTGATGAGATTGTCAATACCTGGGCTGTCAAAATCGTCACTATCTGACTGTTGCCCTATTTCGCCCTCCTCATACTCCTGTTCAGTGAGGTCTAGTATCCCAGAGACTGGAGAATTATTAGGAAAAGGAAATTTATCTTTTCCACTCAAGGTGGGCCTCTGACCAGATTGAGACTCTGGTAACTCAAATGGTCTCATTTTAAACTCAGATCTTGCCGCCTCTCTTTCTTCACGAGAGGCGGCCAGCTCTGATTGTAAACCAACTAATACATCTGCAAGTAAAGCCCATGGAGGGTCCAGAGATGGTGGTTTTACTTCTGAAATCGTATTTCTTAGATTTTGCTGGTGTCTTACTCCACACAGACAGACTGCACGTGCAGTGCCTGCCAGCAATAAGAAAACTGACCCCAAAATTCCCCTAGTACCACTCTTAGCCGAGATGTAATAAAGGAAACCTGGAACAGACAGGAGAACATTAACATATTAAGCATGCCAAATACTGCCAATGTCTCCCCCCCCCCCACTCCCACGACCTCCGTGTACAGCACCGGGTCGGGGCCTGTGGAAGTCTGCATAGGGCCGTGTGAGCGGCCTGTACCTGTAGGCCCAGGCAGCGGGAACTCCTCGGCTGCTGCGGGCGGATAGCGGAAGCAGCGAGCGTGCTGCATAGAGCCCTGGAGCGGCCTATGCACACGCGCTCCCGCCCGCCACACACATTTTGCGGAGTGTCTGTGTAGCCAGGCAGCGCTGCTGCGGCGCCGGGGAGCAGCGGTCTGGTATTTAAGATGCTGGGAGCGGAGAGTGAGAGCGCGCCGCATGGAGCCGTGATGCGGCCCATGCACACGCGCTCCGGGCAGCGGTGAGTACCCAATACAATCCCCAACAGTGGAGCGGCAGCAAGAGCTGACCGCCCCTAACATACCTGGACCGTGACCAAAGTCTATGACGGGGCTTCTCATCCAAGCTCCGTCCAGCTTTTTGCAGGCAGCCTGCAGGTGGAGTGAGGGAGCTCTTTACAGAGAGGTCCGACACTCACGGCTGTTCTCAGCCGCTTCCACTGTCCCTGACCCACGCCTGTTAGAAGGGGGGAAAGGACGTGGAAATCCTTGAAAAGAAGAAAAACTTAGGAACTAAAAAAAAAAATTCCAATACTTCGTGGACGAGCTCCACTATGCCTTCTAACTGTGTCGAGCACAGAAAAAACACTGGAGTGCTCGAGGATATGGAGGGGAGGAGTAGTCTCAAAAATTAATTTATTCAGTGCCTTCTTCCGGTGGAAGCCGTCCATATCCCAAGAGTACTCCAGTGACCCCTAGTGGATGATAAAGAAACTTTATTTCTTACGTCGACACACACATACTTACCTATGTTCACACGCCGACATCGGTCCTCTTCTCCATGTAGAATCCAGGGGTAACTGAAAAAAAAGATCAATATACTCACCTCAGCCATGGTCCAGAGATACATCCACGTACTTGTAGAAAATAACAAACCGCAAATACCCGACCAAACGGACTGAAAGGGGTCCCATGCTGACACATGGGACCCCTATCCCCGAATGCAGAGAGACCTGTCAGTGACAGCTGTCACAGAAAGGTCTCTATAGCCAATCAGGAAGCGCAACTTCGTTGCGCTCATCTAAATGGCTCTGTGCGTCTGAGCAGACAGCGCATCGCACAGCCCAGTCCATTATATTCAATGGTGGGAACTTAGCGGCTAGCGGTGAGGTCACCCGCCGGTCAGCGGCTGACCGGCGGGTGACCCCCCCGCTAGCCGCTAAGTTCCCACCATTGAAAGTAATGGAGCGGCTTTGCGATGCGCTGTCACATCACAGACAGCGCACAGCCAATCAGATGAGCGCCACGGAAGTAGCGCTTCCTGATTGGCTGAAGGGACTTCAGTGACAGGAGTCACGTGATGTCCCGGCATTCGGGAGAAAGGGGTCTGATGTGAAAGCATTGGACCCCTTTCTAGTCCGGTATGGATCGGTGTTCGTTTTTTTGTTTTGCCAAGTACGTGGATTATCTCTGGACCTGGATGTACCTCTGGACGCTGGAAGGTGAGTATAATTTTTTCACAGGTACCTCGGATCGTCGGAGACCGTGGCAGTCGGCGTGTCAACATAGGTATGTGTGTGTCGGCGTATGAAATAAAGTTTTACTTTCACGGTGTGTGTGTCCTGTTTTTATTTGGGTATTTTTTTTCCAGTAGTACTACAGGTACCAGCGGGCCCGTTTTTCTCCCGCATGCTGGTACTTGTGGTTCTCCAAGTACCAGCTTGCGGGGGAGGCTTGCTGGGACTTGTAGTACTAATGAAAAAAACAATATCTTTTTATTATCACAAAAGGCTATCAGCCCCCCCATCCGCAGCCCATTGGATGGGGGGGGACAGCCTCGGGCTTCACCCCTGGCCCTTGGGTGGCTGGGGGGGGGGACCCCTTGATTGTAGGGGTCCCCACTCCCCCAGGGTACCCCGGCCAGGGGTGACTAGTTGGGTAGTTAATGCCACGGCCGCAGGGCACGGCATAAAAGTGACCCCCGGCTGTGGCATTATCTGTCCAGCTAGTGGAGCCCGATGCTGGTGTTAAAAATACGGGGGACCCCTACTCTTTTTGTCCCCCGTATTTTTGGCACCAGCACCAGGCGCAGAGCCCGGTGCTGGTTTTAAAAATACGGGGGATCCCTGCCCAATTTTTCCCCTGCATTTTTAGAACCAGGACCAGCTCGAAGAGCCCGAGGCTGGTTATGCTTTGGAGGGGGGACCCCACGCCATTTTTTTTTCTCGGGTTTTTCCCGTTTTTTAAAATCGCGGCAAAATCCGCCAAATCGGCCGATTTTCGCCCGCGATTCTGGCGAATCCGTTTTTCATTGAATATGGTGAATTCCGGAAGCCACCTTCCGGAATTCACCTGGCGAATTTAGTCAAATTAAAAAACGGCGAAAAATTGCCGCGATTCGCCGTGAATTGCATATACCCCTATAAGAGCAGCTCCCGAAAATAGACATTCTTATGAGCAACAAATTCTAGTATTGATAGATTTCCAACAAAGAAGCCTCCTCAAACCTTGTAGAGTCGACCTCAAAACTGACTTGCTGCCACTCAGGAGACGCAATAATTATTCTCAGCAGCGGTTCCAAAAGCTTCTGAAGGTAAGTGGCTCCATAAACCTGAAAACATAATTTGAAACAATGTATTATACATATAGAAATAGCTTTGCCATAGTAACCCTTTAATTTGGGACACCTATGATTTGCACAGGTTCTGTAAAACCAGGTGAAATGCTGGTTTGAATTTAGCCAGCCACAGAACCTGTGCAATTCAAGTGTGTACAGGATTAAAGGTATATTATGGCAAGCCTATACAGAGTAAGGTTATCATCATACAGAAACAGACTTGTCAGCTACACACAAAAAAAAATGATCGCAATATATGACAATTAGCATTTTATATTTACATAACACATATGTATTCTTAAATTTTCAGAACAAATGCCACCACGAAAGACAAAATGCAAAAGTGAATGGAAAATTAAAACCCTACAAGACAATGTGGCATATTTACCCCTGGCTAATTGATGGCTGCGGTGCGGGGACAGGTTATTAAATTAAATTGCCTTTTTCTAGCACCTAAAACTGGGGGTTACCAGAGAAACCCACTGATACTGCGTAAACTGCAGAATGAGTGGGTTTTCCCATGCGTGAACCCCAGATTTTGTCGTTACCTCGCTGACTTTTCCAAGCAGCTTCAGTCCACCAACAAGCATTCATACGTGTGGGTTTAAACCACGCACCTTGATATGCCTTTTAAACTGCTACTCACTTGAGAGTCACTAATACCGTCCTAAATAATTATAAGTGTAGAAGTACCCTATACATAAGGGGGCATAAATTCTGTGGCCTGCATATAGGGTTCATCTGCTCGCAAAAAAAACCCAAAAAAAACTTGGTGCAACGTGGTCCAAACTCTCCAAATTTATAAGAAAACAAAGAAACCACTGTATAAAATACACAAGACTACCAGAATGCAGTAATCTGTGAAATCAGACCCAAATACACAATCCCAATATACAGTAGGCTATTAAAAAAACATTTGGAACAGAGCAAAGCATTTGAACCTGATAAGCAATATTCAAATTGAGAATGAAATAAATGCAAAGGCTAGTAATAGAAGAGAAAGAAGAATGTGCGACACCAGGACAACTGGGAAACACTACCCAAATTATACAGAGATGTAAAAGGATTGTGCTTTACTCATACAAGCAGCATACAGCCTACAGATTTGCAAAAAAACCCAGCCAGACTTTAGTTCACTGTACTGAAAGACTGGTAGAGAGTTTACAGAATAACCTGCATATTTAAAAGTGCTTTTCCAACGAAAACAAATTTACATATAGAACAAACAACATTGCAAATCAACCTAACAATACATTTTTTAAAGTAAATATTGAACCTTAAGTTTAAGTACTTTGTTCTTTTGTGAAGTCCGGACAAGTTTAACCATTGGAAAGAAAAACCACACATTAATACAGGTTGAGTATCCCTTATCCAAAATGCTTGGGACCATAGGTATTTTGGATATCGGATTTTTCCGTATTTTGGAATAATTGCATACCATAATGAGATATCATGGTGATGGGACCTAAATCTAAGCACAGAATACATTTATGTTACATTTACACCTTACACACAAGGTAATTTTAGACAATATTTTTAATAACTTTGTGCATTAAACAAAGTGCGTCTACATTCACACAATTCATTTATGTTTCATATACACCTTATACACACAGCCTTAAGGTCATTTAATACAATATTTTTAATAACTGTGTATTAACCAAAGTTTGTGTACATTGAGCCATCAGAAAACAAAGGTTTCACTATCTCACTCAAAAAAAGTCTGTATTTCGGAATATTCCGTATTTTGGAATATTTGGATATGGGATACTCAAACTGTATACATACATTTCTACTACCAATAAACCTTTTGAACATAGTACTTTTTGCAGGATTAATAAAAACTGTTTAAATGTTTTTCACAAATGGTTTTCCCAGTATAACACAAGATGTTTAATAGGAAACACACACCTTAAAACAAAATGTCATGATTTTACTAGCCAAGCTATTTCCTCTGAAGAGCGTCTGCATGGAGTCTGCTAGCTCGACTTCTTTAGAGAACATGTTCCACAGTAGCTGATACAGGAGATGACGAGAATCAAACAGCGTCACAAGGACACGTGCAAGTTCATCCTATGTAATGGAGAGGGGGAAATCACAAATAAGTCTCTAAGAACTAAAAAAACACAACAAATTTTCCTAGGTCTGACAACAATAACACAACATAAACCTAAAAATGTAAAAACACATACTATCTCTGAAACAAAGCTGAATTGTTTTTAAAAAATGAATACATTTAACCTAAACAATGGAAACACTTGGTTCTTAATCAACTAATCATGCAACCCAATTTAAAAAAAGCATGCAGACATGGTCAAGAAATTCAGTTGTTGTTCAGACCAAACACCAGGATAGGATTAATATTCCCACCAACCAACATAAATTGACAATATGACCATAAATCCAACCACTCAAGCTTGCGCCCTACGTATAATCCTTGACTAAGAAATGTCCTTTACACCCTAAATGTAATCTTTACCCAAATTCTGTAACAGAAATCTAAGAAAAAGCCATAGAAAACAAACATAAACGACATTGGCACTTATTGTCTTCCTCACGGACTATTGCAATAACCCTCTTACTGGTCTTCCTTCTAAACAGACTTTCACTCCTATAATCTAGACTGATTTTCATTGTAAAATGTGCTTGTACTGCTTCTCTGCATACCCCTACACTGGTTGCCTGTACTTTACAAAATTAATTCAAAAATACTTCTACTTACATATAAATAAAAGTAAACCAACAGAAATCTCTCTAAGCATCTCAAAATAGCTCATTTCAACCTAATCTACTCAATTATAGTACAGCACCTGTCCTTGAAAAAATAAGATTTTAAACCTACCGGTAAATCTTTTTCTCCTAGTCCGAAGAGGATGCTGGGGACTCCGTAAGGACCATGGGGTATAGACGGGCTCCACAGGAGACATGGGCACTATAAAGAACTTTTAGTATGGGTGTGCACTGGCTCCTCCCTCTATGCCCCTCCTCCAGACCTCAGTTAGAGAACTGTGCTCAGAGGAGATGGACAATATGAGGAAAGGATTTTGTTAATCTAAGGGCAAGATTCATACCAGCCCACACCAATCATACCATATAACATGGAATATACGCAACCAGTTAACAGTATGAACAAAAAACAGTATCAGTCAAAGACCGATTCCAACTGTAACATAACCCTTATGAAAGCAACAACTACATACAAGTCTTGCAGATGTAGTCCGCACTGGGACGGGCGCCCAGCATCCTCTACGGACTAGGAGAAAAAGATTTACCGGTAGGTTTAAAATCTTATTTTCTCTTATGTCCTAGAGGATGCTGGGGAGTCCGTAAGGACCATGGGGATTATACCAAAGCTCCAAACCGGGCGGGAGAGTGCGGATGACTCTGCAGCACCGACTGAGCAAACGCAAGGTCCTCATCAGCCAAGGTATCAAACTTGTAGAATTTTGCAAAAGTGTTTGAACCCGACCAAGTAGCTGCTCGGCAAAACTGTAATGCCGAGACGCCTCGGGCAGCCGCCCAAGAAGAGCCCACCTTCCTAGTGGAATGGGCCTTTACCAAATTTGGTACCGGCAATCCAGCCGTAGAATGAGCCTGCTGAATCGTGTTACAGATCCAGCGAGCAATAGTCTGCTTAGAAGCAGGAGCGCCAACCTTGTTGGCTGCATACAAGACAAACAGAGCCTCTGTTTTCCTAACCCTAGCCGTCCTGGTTACATAAATCTTTAAGGACCTGACTACATCCAGGGACTTGGAGTCCTCCCAGTCCCCCGTAGCCACAGGCACCACAATAGGTTGGTTCATATGAAATTAAGAAACCACCTTAGGCAAAAATTGAGGACGTGTCCTCAACTCTGCTCTATCCACATGGAAAATCAAATAGGGGCTCTTGTGGGACAAGGCCGCCAGTTCGGACACCCGCCTTGCAGATGCCAAGGCCAATAACATGACCACCTTCCACGTGAGAAATTTTAAATCCACTGTTTGAAGAAGTTCAAACCAGTGAGAGTTCAGAAACCTTTACACCACGTTAAGGTCCCACGGTGCCACTGGGGGCACAAAGGGGGGCTGGATGAGCAGCACTCCCTTCACAAACGTCTGGACTTCTGGGAGAGAAGCCAATTCCCTCTGAAAGAATATATATAGGGCCGAAATCTGTACCTTAATGGAGCCTAACTTCAGGCCCATATCCACTCCTGTCTGTAGAAAGTGGAGAAACCGGCCCAGAAGGAAATCTTCCGTAGGAGCATTCTTGGCTTCACACCAAGATACATACTTCCTCCAGATACAGTGATAATGCTTTGCCGTCACCTCCTTCCTAGCCTTTATCAGAGTAGGGATAACTTCCTCCGGAATACCTTTCCCAGCTAGGATTCGGCGTTCAACCGCCATGCTGTCAAACGTAACTGCGGTAAGTCTTGGAACACACATGGCCCCTGCTGTAACAGGTCCTCCCTGAGAGGAAGAGGCCACGGATCTTCTGTGAGCATTTCCTGAAGATCTGTTTGAGTACCAGGCCCTTCGAGGCCAATCTGGGACAATGAGTATTGTCTGCACTCTTCTTTATCTTATGATTCTCAATATTTTTGAGATGAGAGGAAGAGGAGGAAATGCATAGACCGACTGAAACACCCATGGTGTCACTAGGGCGTCTACTGCTACTGCCTGAGGGTCCCGAGACCTGGCACAATACCTCTGAAGCTTTTTGTTGAGGCGTGACGCCATCATGTCTATTTGAGGAATTCCCCAAAGACTTGTTATCTCTGCCAAAACTTCTTGATGAAGTCCCCACTCACCCGGATGGAGATCGTGTCTGCTGAGGAAGTCTGCTTCCCAGTTGTCCACTCCCGGAATGAAGACAGCTGACAGAGCGCTTACGTGATTTTCCGCCCAGCGAAGAATCCTGGCGGCTTCCGCCATCGCCACTCTGCTCCTTGTCCCGCCTTGGCGGTTTACATGAGCCACGGCTGTGACGTTGTCTGATTGAATCAGAACCAGTAGGTCGCGAAGAAGATTCTCCGCTAGTCGTAGGCCATTGCATATGGCCCTCAATTCCAGTATGTTGATGTGTAGACAAGCCTCCTGGCTTGACCATAGTCCCTGAAAATTTCTTCCTTGTGTGACTGCTCCCCATCCTCGGAGGCTCGCGTCCGTGGTCACCAGAACCCAGTCTTGAATGCCGAACCTGCGACCCTCTAGAAGGTGAGCACTCTGCAGCCACCACAGGAGAGACACCCTGGTCCTGGGGGACAGGGTTATTTTCTGATGTATTTGTAGATGGGACCCGGACCACTTGTCCAGAAGGTCCCACTGAAAAGCTCTCGCATGAAACCTGCCGAAGGGGATGGCCTCGTAGGCTGCCACCATTTTCCCCAGAACTCGAGTGCATTGATGAACAGACACACTTTTTGGTTTTAGCAGGTTTCTGACCATGTTCTGGGAGAAAACCCTCTTTTGTTCCATGTCCAGAATCATGCCTAGGAATGATAGCCGAGTCGTAGGAACCAACTGTGACTTTGGCAGATTGAGAATCCAACCGTGCTGTTGCAGCACTTTCAGGGAGAGCGACACGCTCTTCAGCAATTGGTCTCTCGATCTCGCCTTTATCAGGAGATCATCCAAGTATGGGATAATTGTGACTCCCTGCCTGCGCAGGAGCACCATCATCTCCGCCAATACCTTGGTGAAAATCCTCGGGGCCGTGGAAAGCCCAAACGGCAACGTCTGAAACTGGTAATGACAGTTCTTTACAGCGAATCTCAGGTACTCCTGATGAGGGGGATATATGGGGACATGAAGGTATGCATCCTTTATGTCCAGTGACACCATCAAATCCCCCCCATCCAGGCTGGATATTATAGCTCGGAGCGATTCCATCTTGAATTTGAACTTTTTCAAGTACAGGTTTAGGGATTTTAGATTTAAAACGGGTCTGACTGAACCATACGGCTTCGGGACCACAAACAGGGTTGAATAATACCCTTTTACCTGTTGGACCAGGGGAACCTTGACCACCACTTGCTGTTGACACAGCTTTTGAATTGCAGCTAACACTACTTCCCTCTCGGGTGGTGAAGCTGGCAAGGCTGACTTGAAAAATCAGCGAGGGGGCACACCTCTTCGAATTCCAGCTTGTAGCCTTGGGAAACAATTTCCATCACCCAAGGATCCATGTCTGAAAGAATCCAGATCTGGCTGAAAAGTCGAAGCCGCGCCCCCACTGGTGCGGACTCCCTTAGGAGAGCCCCAGCGTCATGCGGTGGATTTTGTAGAAGCCAGGGAGGACTTCTGCTCCTGGGAACTAGCCGAAGCAGGTGTTCTCTTTCCTCTATCCTTACCTCCGGCAAGGAAGGAGGAGCCTCGACCTCTTCTGGACTTATGCGACCGAAAGGACTGCATCTGATACTGTGGAGTTTTCTTTTGCTGTTGGGGAACAAAAGGTAAAAAGGTAGACTTACCAGCGGTAGCTGTGGCACCCAGGTCCGCGAGCCCCTCCCCAAACACGTCACCCTTGTAAGGTAAAACCTCCATATGCTTCTTTGAGTCTGCATCACCCGTCCATTGGCGGGTCCATAGAGCTCGTCTCGCAGAAATAGCCATGGCATTGGCACTGGAACCCAGCAGCCCAACGTCTCTTTGTGCGTCCCTCATATATAAGACTGCGTCTTTAATGTGGGCTAAGGTTAATTTAATGGTATCCCTGTCTAGGGTATCAAGGTCAGCAGACAAGGTATCTGTCCAAGCTGCAACTGCGCTACATACCCATGCCGATGCTATTGCCGGTCTGAGCAAAGCACCCGTATGCGCATAAATAGACTTTAAAGTAGTCTCCTGTCTGCGATCAGCAGGATCCTTGAGGGCTGCCGTGTCCGGAGACGGCAGCGCCACCTTCTTGGACAGGCGCGTTAAAGCCTTGTCCACCCTGGGAGAGGATTCCCAACGTACCCTGTCCTGTGCAGGGAAAGGATACGTCATAAGAACCCTTTTGGGAATCTGCAGTTTTTTATCTGGAGTTTCCCAAGCTTTTTCAAATAACTCGTTAAGCTCATGAGATGGGGAAAGGTAACCTCAGGTTTCTTTTCCTTATACATGCGCACCCTCGTATCAGGGACAGAGGGGTCATCAGTGATATGCAAAACATCTTTTATTGCAATAATTATACACTGAATACTCTTTGCCACCCTTGGGTGTAATTTTGCATCATCGTTGTCTACACTGGAGTCAGAATCCGTGTCGGTACCAGTGTCCACTATTTGGGATAGGGGACGTTTTTGAGACCCAGAAGGGCCCTGTGACCCAGTCCATTCCGTGGATTGACTCCCTGCTTTCTCCCTGGACTCTGGTTTGTCCAGTCTCTTATGTAATGAGGCCACACTCGCATTTAACATATGCCACATGTCCATCCAATCATGAGTCGGCGTTGCCGACGGAGACACACCACACATCTGCTCCACCTCCTCCTTGGACGAGCCTTCCACTTCAGACATGCCGACACGCATGTACCGACACCCCCAGACACACAGGGATATATCTATAAGGGGACAATTCCCCCAACAAGGCCCTTTGGGGAGACAGAGAGAGAGTATGCCAGCACACACCCAGCGCCAAACTGACACTGGAATAAAACCCAGATAGCGCTTTTTATATATATATATATATATATATATATATATATATATATATATATATATATAAAATCAATGTTATACACTCACTGTGCCTTAAACATGCCCCCCCCCCCCCCCCTCTTTTCAGCCCTCTGTCACCGAGTTCAGCAGGGGAGAGTCCGGGGAGCTAGCTTCTCTGCAGCGTTCTGTGGAGAAAATGGCGCTGTTAGTGCTTATGGATCAAGCTCCGCCCCCTCCAGCGGCGGGCTTCGGTCCCGCTTCAATATTAAAAAAATGGCAGGGGATCTCTTCATTTACTGCCTCCGCAGCCTAATGTACCCTTGTATGCCAGACCTGAGGTTTATTGCTGCCCAGGGCGCCCCCCCTGCACCCATCTGTGCCCGTTGCGTGTGGGAGCAATGGCGCGCAGCGTTACCGCTGCGCGCTTACCTCAGTGAAGATCTGAAGTCTTCTGCCGCCTTGAAGTCTTCTTTTCTTCTTATACTCACCCGCCTTCTATCTTCCGGCTCTGCGAGGAGGACAGCGGCGCGGTTCTGGGACGAACGGCGGGGTGAGACCTGCGTTCCGACTCCCTCTGGAGCTAATGGTGTCCAGTAGCCTAAGAAGCAGAGCCTATCATTTAAGTAGGTCTGCTTCTCTCTCCTCAGTCCCACGATGCAGGGAGCCTGTTGCTAGCAGTGCTCCCTGAAAATAAAAAACCTAACAAAATTCTTTTTCAGAGAAACTCTGGAGAGCTCCTCTGTAATGCACCCTATCTCCTCTGGGCACAAAATCCAACTGGAGGAGGGGCATAGAGGGAGGAGCCAGTGCACACCCATACTAAAAGTTCTTTATAGTGCCCATGTCTCCTGCGGAGCCCGTCTATACCCCATGGTCCTTCCGGAGTCCCCAGCATCCTCTAGGACGTAAGAGAAAAACACCCTGCACGCTGTTGAAATGTTGGACCCTACAGTATGTTGCTTGAGTAATACACAATTTATTTTATTTTTTAAAGTCAGTGGAGTGCCGCCTACGTTGTTCTTGTATTAGCATGGTGCATGTTATCCTATAGGTTGTAAGCTAAAAAGCAAGGCACACTTACTTTTTCTGTCTGTCAAACAGTGTTATTGCAATATTGTTTGGTTACCAATTAAAAAGTACAAAGTAATGTGCTAATTTCACATAAATAAATGATCATACATGTGATCTAATTGACTTTGATTGTGGAATGTTTGCTGATGCCAAGTGGGATGGTTTCAGTATCTATGAAACTAGTAATCTCCTCGGATTTTTATGCACAATAGTCTCTAAACTTTACACAGTATGGTGTGTAAAACAAAAACACTGAAAATGCCTGGTTAATGTGAGAGATCACAGGACAATGGCCAAACTGATTTAAGATGACAAAGGCAAAAATATTACAAATAACCATGTGCTACAACAGAGGTAAAGTATAGAGAAGAGAGGTAAAGTATAGAGAATGTCAGAGATTGAAGTGGATAGGCTATAGTCACAGACTAACACACCAGGCTCCAATCCTGTCAGTCAGGAACAGGAAATGTGGCTGCAATGGGCAAAAACCCACAAGAACTGAACAGTTAAGACTGATACAAGCCTTAATTTCTGCTGCAATAAGGTAGAAACAGAATTTGGTGTAAACATGAATCCAAGGATCCATCCAGCCTTGTGTCAGCAGTGCAGGATTGCGATGATGGTGTAATGGTATGGGTAATACTTTCTTGGAACACATTAGGCCCTTTAAAACCACTTAACTAACGATTTTCCCCTTCAAAACTGTTAATAACATTGTTTTTTAAAATGTTATTAAATAAAAGTTTAAAAAGTATTTTTTAAAATATTTAAACATTATATTATGCACATCTGCAGAATGGATCTCCTCATCAAAAACAGGAGGACAGGGTGGGATGGCGCAGTTGCATGAGATCAGACCATGCCAGTTAAGTGGTTAATACCAACGGAGCATAATTTAAATGCCAGAGTATACCTGACATTTATTGCTGACCATGTGCATCAATTTATGGTCAAGTGCACTGATCTTCTAATGGGCACTTCTGGTGCAGGATGACTCCTCATGTGACAAAGCGCACATTATTTCACAGACCAGTATACTCCAATGGCCTCCACAGTTACCTGATCTCAATTAGTGAGTTCACCTTTGCGATGTGGTGAAATTAGAGATTTGCAGCAAGCATGTGCAGCAGCTGTGTGATGCTATCATGTCTACATGGAACAGAGTACGTAGCGAATATTTCAAGCACCTCATTCAACTCGTGCCACAAATAATTTGGGCTGTACTGGGGATTGTTAGGGGCCTCACCCAACACTGGAAGGGTATACATAATAAAGCCACTGAGTATGTAGTTCCACTGAAAAAGAGGATTTTAGTTAGCTTGACTGAGAGCAGAATTCCAGAACAGAACCTGTATTCCCTGTAAGGACAGGGTTTTTGGGGAGTAGATAAATACTCCAATGTAAACAGAAAATAATAGAAAAATGATAGACAGATAGATATGCTGGTGTAGTATCTATAGGTACACTGCTTATAATGGATGCACATGTGGCAGACATGGGTCTTCAGACCCTCTTTACATTTAGGGTTGTGGTGGAAACCGAACTCAAAACCGCAGCAATGCTAGCCATTACCTCATATGCGTTGCTCTTGATTTCCTACACATAATGATATAACTCATGTTACACACAGTCTTAAGTATAAAAGGGAAAAAGGGAAAACAAGCAGTTCTTAGCAATAGAGCCATAAACACATTTCTGAGCAGTACAACCACCTTGCCAAACTGGTACAATATTATAGGTCACGTTCAGTCCTCATGGATATAGCATGTAGTTAAAAATAGCATTTTAATTACCTACCAGCAAATCCTTTTCTCGTAGTCCATAAGGGATATTGGGGATACTTGGTACAATGGGAAATAGACGGGGTACAAAGGAGCCGGTGTACTTTAAATTGCTTCACTGGGTATGCTGGGTCCTCCCCTCTATGCCCCCTCCACAGGCAGTTATAGGGAAAACAGTGCCCGAAGGAGAAAGGACATACTTTAGAGAAGAAACATAACAATAAGTGGTGAGATTTACACACCACGAACATAAAACAACCAGCAACAGCTGAACCGGTAACCACATAAATAGAACCTGCAGAAAAGTCAACGCACTGAGGCGGGCGCCCAATATCCCTTATGGACTACGAGAAAAGGATTTACCGGTAGGTAATTAAAATCCTATTTTCTCTATCATCCATAAGGGATATTGGGGAGACTTAGGGGGTCATTTTGACCCGATCGCACGCTGAAGTTTATCGCAGCGCAGCGATTGGGTCAGTACTGTGCATGCGCCACAGGGGGCAGGCGGAACGGCGGTGTTTGTCCGCCGTTTCGTGGGAGCGGTCCGGTTAACGCAGGCGTGGCCGGACCGTGCGGGGGGCGGGCTGCAGCGGCTGTGTGACGTCACACGCAGTCGCTGCGGGCTGGGGAGCGACAAGTAGCTCCCGGCCAGCACGCTAAAGCTGCACTGGTCGGGAGCTACTCCAAAAGCGCAAAAGCATCGCCGCTGTGCCGATGCTTATGCACTTCTGCAGGGGTGGGGGGAGGCTTGGGGGGGAGATAGCCCTGTGCTGGGCGTCCCCGCGCATGTCTATTGTCATAACTCTGAATAACCCCCTTAGTATGATGGGGACGTCCTAAAGCTTCCACAACGGGCGGGAATGTGCGGAAACTTCTGCAGCACTGCCTGCCCAAACTGGGTATCCTCTTTGGCCAGGGTATCAAACTACCAGGGTTCTTCCCCACCCTGGAAGCAGCTCGGCATAGTTGCAAGGCCGAGACTCCACGTAGAGTGGGCCTTCAGACACACAGGAACAGGTAAGGCTGCCAACACATAGGCCTGTTGGACAGTAAGTCTAAGCCAACGAGCAATTTACTGCTTTGAAGAAGGACAACACTTTTTCTGCGCAACATAGAGCACGAACAAGGAATCAGTCTTTCTGATCCGAGCCGTTTGCTTGACATAGATCTTCAAGGCACGCACAGCATCCAATGCCTCCGGAGGAGCAGAAATGCCAGAACTTGACGGAACCACAATAGGTTAATTCAAGTGGAACGCAGAGACAACCTTCGGCAGGAACTGCTGCCTAGTCCTGAGCTCCGCTCTGTCCTCGTAAAAGACCAAGTAGGGACTTTCACACGATAAGGCACCCAATTCTGAGATACGTCTAGCAGAAGCTAGGGCCAGCAACATCACAGTGTTCCACGTGAGGTACTTGTCTTCTACGGTCATTAGAGGTTCAAACCAGGAGGATTGTAGAAATTCTAACACTACATTCAAATACAGTACCAGGGTGCCGTGGGTAGCACAAACGGCAAGTACTCCTTGCAAGAAGGTCTGAACATCTGGCAACACTGCCAATTTCTTCTGGAATAAAATTGAGAGGGACGAAATCTGGACCTTAATGGAACCCAGGCATAAGCCCATATCCACACCAGCCTGTAGGAAACGTCCCAAGTGGAACTCCACAGGCGGATACGAGCGTTCCTCGCACAAAGAGACATATCTCCTCCAGATATGATGATAGTGTTTAACGTCACAGGTTTCCTGGCCTGAACCATGGTAGCAATGACTCTCTTGGAAAGGCCCTTGTGAACTAGGATGTTCCGCTCAACCTCCATGCCATCAAACGAAGTCACAGTAACTACGGGTAGACGAACAGTCGTTGTTGAAGAAGACCTCTTCTTAGTGGTAGAGGCCAAGGGTCTTCAATGGACATTCGAGGCCAATCCGGGGCAAACAGAATTGCTTGGACTCCTTGATTTCTGATTCGCTTGAGCACCCTTGGGAGCAACGGAATCAGGTAGACCAGCTGGTAAGGCCAAGGCGACATCAGTGCACTTGCGTGAGGGTCCCTGGTTCGGGAACAATACCAATGAAGCTTCTTGTTGAGCCGAGAAGCCATCAGGTCTATTTGTGGGCAGCCCCACCGGTCAATGATCTGCTGAAACACCTGATGGTGGAGCCCCCATTCCCCCGGGCGGAGATCGTGAAGAGTCAGGAAGTCCGCTTCCCAGTTGTCCACACCCGGAATGACGATTGCGGACATTGCTCTTGCATTTATTTCCGCCCAGAGGAGTATCTTTGACACTTCTCGCATGCAGGTTCTGCTTTTTGTCCCTCTTGTCCATTGATGTACGCCACTGCTGAGGCCTTGTCCGACTGTACTTGGATCGCGTGATCCTTGAGTAGAGGAGAGGCCTGAAGCAGAGAAGCAGAGCATTGTAGATCCCCCGAAGTTCCAGAATGTTGATCGGTAGGAGGGCTTCATGGGCTGACCACCTGCCCTGGAACTGAGCCCCTTGGGTGACCGCTCCCCATCCTCTCAGACTCGTTTCCGTCGCGAGGAGGATCCAATCCTGAATCCCGAAACTACGGCCTTACCGAAGATTGGAGGACTGCAGCCAATACAGGAGGGAAATCCTGGTCTGAGGTGACAGCTGTATCATCCTGTGCATCTGAAGATGTGATCCGGACCACTTGCTCAGGAGATCCAATTGAAATGTTCTGGCATGGAACCTCCCATATTGGATCGCCTCGTATGAGGCAACCATCTTCTCCAACAATCTTATGCAAAGATGGATAGATACTCGAGCAGGTCGGAGTACCATGCCAACCATCTCCTGAAGTGTTCTCGCCTTGTCCTCCGGGAGGAACAACTTCTGAGCCACAGTATCCAGTAACATCCCCAGGAACAGGAGCCGCTGAGATGGCTCCAGGTGGGACTTCTGTCACACCATGGGTGGATTCTCAATTTACAGAAGTTGGATAGTACGGTCGATATGGAACAATAAAAGCTCCCTGGATCTTGCTTTTATCGGGAGATCATCCAGGTAAAAGACAACATTGACCCCCTGGACCCGGAGCTGGAACATCATCTCCGCCATTACTTTTGTGAATACCCTCGGAGCTGTAGACAGGCTGAAGGGTAGGGCCTGGAACTGGTAGTGATCGTCCAGTAGGGCAAACCTCAGATAAGCCTGCTGAGGTGGCCAAATTGGAATATGAAGGTAGGCACCCTTGATATCCAGGAAACCATGAATTCCTGTTCTTCCAGGCTCGCAATCACTGCTCTTAAGGATTCCATCTTGAACTTGAAAACCCTGAGATAAGGGTTCAGGGCCTTTAGATTCAAAATGGGCCTTACCGAGCCGTCCAGCTTCGGTACCACAAACAAGTTGTAGTAATAACCCTTTCCCCATTGTTGTATTGGTACTGGAACAATGACGTGGGACTGTACTAACTTTTGGATGGCCTGTTGGAACGTAACTTGAGTATCCTCCAAAGCTGGCAAGCTTGATTTGAAAAATCGTTTGGGAGGAGCACCATTGAACTCCAGCTTGTAGCTCTGAGAAATGAGGTCCCTTACACTGGTATCTTGGCAGGAGCTTTCCCAGATGCGGCTGAAGTGACGCAGTCAATCTACCACCTCGAGATCCCCTCGGGGTGGGTGGGCATCATCATGCTGAGGACTTAATGGAAGCAGAACTGGTGGTCTGTTCCTGAGAACCGGTGGTTGCACCTCTGGTGCCTCTAGCCACATTGGAGGCACCTCTTGCCCTAGACTGAAATCTGTTAGACCGAAAGGACTAAACAGATGTCCCAGGTAGGAGCGCCTAGCCGGCTGGGCCCCAGAGGGGAGAAACGTGGATTTCCCTGCAGTGATTTGGGAAATCCACATATCCAGCTCAACCCCAAAGAGCCATTCCCCAGAAAAGGGGAGAGATTCCACACTGCGCTTGGACTCTGCGTCCGCTATCCATTGACGCAACCACAAGGACCTGCACGCCGACACTGCCATGGCAGAAGTCCTACCATAAATACTGCCCATCTCCTTGAGCGAGTCACACAGGACGCGTGCAGTGTCTTGAATGTGCTTCAGGAGAGTCACCGTAGTAACCAGAAGCATATCCCTGGAGAGGCCCTCCTGAATTTAAGAAGCCCACGTGTGAATGGCATGGGTCACACATGATGTCCGCCATTATGCTCATGTCCATGCAATAATCACAATATACACACATATTCCCGAGAGGGTTAAATAGATTGAATGTGTATAAATAGAACAGACGTATGTATGTAGAAAAGCCCATGTTCAGTACCCATTCACTCCTCTGAAGAGTCATACATATTTAATGCCTGGTTATGCTGTGGATATTAGGGTCAGAAAATGCTCCAGTCGTTAATTAATGGCAGCCATATAGGGCATTACTAAAGCGATTGCACATGAATGAAAATGGTCTGTAATGATATATTTGGCTTAGACAGTAATTCAAAAGACGCAATCTGCTCAGCCTATTTGTAGATCTGAGCAGCCGTGTTTGTGTACCAGTAATAGCATAGCTACCTAATTACACTGCCAGCAGGAGACCTCGATACTGTGTAATAATATATTTTGTATCTGAGATATTGCAGTATGACTATATAAATAGATCTCTCAATTATAAAAGGGAAAATACATATTTCTTTCAGCTTACATATATACACCTGAACAACTATGTCACTGCATTAAAGGCAGCATAGATATTTACCTACAGTGCCAGCAGGAGACTTTGATACTTTATAACAAAATATTTTTCCCTTTAGATTCTGTTACACTTTCATGATCTGTCAGCAAAAGCTATCTAACTACGCTGCCAGCAGGAGGCATTGATACATTGTAACAAGATACTCTTTACCTCAGATATTGTAACATTCTTATGATAGCAGCTACACCTGCACATTCTAACACTTTGCCACCTACATTCACTGCTCTGTGAAAAGCACTGTATCTGGAAGTGTTCTACATATTCAATGCCTGTTTATGCTGTTGATATTAGGGTCAGAAATTGTTTCAGTCGTTAATTAATGGCAGCCGTATAGGCAGTGGCGGATTTAGCGGGGGGCGATTAGGGCGAACGCCCCCCCCCCCCCTAAATATACCGGCACCGGGATGGAGGCCGGGTCCCAGCGCGGTATTGGGAATGGGGTGGAGAGCGGTGCAGCGCGGCGGGGTACGAGGAGAGAGAGATCCAATTGAAATGTTCTGGCATGGAACCTCCCATATTGGATCGCCTCGCATGAGGCAACCATCTTCTCCAACAATCTTATGCAAAGATGGATAGATACTCGAGCAGGTCGGAGTACCATGCCAAACCATCTCCTGAAGTGTTCTCGCCTTGTCCTCCGGGAGGAACAACTTCTGAGCCACAGTATCCAGTAACATCCCCAGGAACAGGAGCCGCTGAGATGGCTCCAGGTGGGACTTCTGTCACACCATGGGTGGATTCTCAATTTACAGAAGTTGGATAGTACGGTCGATATGGAACAATAAGAGAGAGGAGCGTCCTGACGCGCGTACAGCGACCTCTGTTCTGACCACGCCCCCTCCTTCCTGTATGCGCGTCAGGACGCTCTCTCTGTCTTTGTCCCCCGCCGCGCTGCACCCCGTTCCCAATACCGCGGCGGGACCCGGCCTCCATCTATGAGGTGAGTGTGTGTGTGTGTGTGTGTGTGTGTGTGTGTGTGTGTGTGTGTCTCTCCCATTTCTCCCCCCCCCCCCCCCCCCTCTTCTCCCTGCATTATTTGGCTGAATTTTGCCTCATTCTGTGTGCTATGTCATTTTTGCCTCATGTGAATTTTCCCTCATTCTGCGTGCTATCATGTGAATTTCGGCTCATTCAGTGTGCTACAATGTGAATTTCGGCTCATTCAGTGTGCTACAATGTAAATTTCGGCTCATTCAGTGTGCTATGATGTGAATTTTGTCTCATTCAGTGTGCTACAATGTAAATTTCGGCTCATTCAGTGTGCTACAATGTGAATTTCGGCTCATTCAGTGTGCTATAATGTGAATTTCGGATCATACTGTGTGCTATAATGTGAATTTTAGCTCATTTTGTGTGCTATAATGTGAATTTCGGCTCATACAGTGTGCTACAATGTGAATTTCGGCTCATTCAGTGTGCTATGATGTGAATTTCAGCTCATTCAGTGTGCTATAATGTGAATTTCGGCTCATTCTGTGTGCTGTAGAAACAGAATTTGTCGGCAGATAAGAACCACTTGGCCCATCTAGTCTGCCCCTTTTTTTTTTTTTTACATTATTTATATCTCTAACCTTATCTGATCCTTATTTCTTTGTAAGAATATCCTTATGTCTATCCCATGCATGTTTAAATTGCCCTACTGTCTTATCCTCTACCACCCCTGATGGAAGGAATGGCGATTCGCCAGTCTGTATCACCAGTGCGCAGGGTTCTCTCCACTAACTGGCAACATTTTATTAGTAATGGCAACAATAGGAAATTTTAGAAGCGAACGGGAAGGGCATTACTAAGTGGGAGGGGCTATGATTAGGGGGAGGAGTCATCATTCTTAAACCGCCCCCCCTAAAAGTTAAGTCTAGATCCGCCACTGCGTATAGGGCACTATTAAAGCTATTACACATGAATGAAAACGGTCTGTAATGATATATTTGACTTAGACAGTAATTCAAAAGACGCAATCTGCTCAGCCTATATGTAGATCTGAGCAGCCGTGTTTGTGTACAATAGCATAGCTACCTAATTACACTGCCAGCAGGAGACCTCGATACTTTGTAACAAAATATGTTTCCCTTTAGATTCTGCTACACTTTCATGATCCGTCAGCAAAAGCCATCTAACCACGCTGCCAGCAGGAGGCATTGATACATTGTAACAAGATACTTTTACCTCAGATATTGCAACATTCTTATGACAGCAGCTACAACTGTACATTCTAAAACTCTGCCACCTACATTCACTGCTCTGTGAGAAGAATTTGGTATGTCAGAAGTTATATCTATAAAGATATTAAACTAAATTATAGATCATTCATTATAGACATCAACCCCATCTGCATCACCAACTTTACAAGAGCAAGAATTTTGCAAACATATTATGGCTTAACATCAAGATTTAGTTTAACTATAAGGAGAAACCTGTCTGATAGTGAGATCATTAATTCAAAGAGGAGTAGAATTATGAATGGAAACATACTTTTGGAATATTAATCCAGATAATAATGAACAATAAGTACTAACTTACACTTATTGGGCTTGATTGCATGGACCTTATTTGTCAAAACAAATGTAATTATTAATAATAACAATAATTTTGATGAGTTATTAATAACTAACCTCTATGGCACATTTTGGGTGGACAACCTGTGCAAAGTGAGTAATACACTTTTTAAAAAAAACATTTTCCTTTTCTATCCTTTCATTTGTGTGTCTTTATTTTAATATTTCGCAAGTTCTTTTTAATATTACTATTAAAAGTAAAATTTTATTTATAAAATATTGTGCACCATTTCAAGGCAACTTTTCTCTTCCTTTGTGCTTGTTAATGGCATGGGTCATCCAGCAACCCACTATGACGGCCTTTGCGATACACCTGCTGCTGTGTAGACAGACTTTAGTGTAGTCTCTAGTTTTCTGTCCCCAGGGTCTATTATGGTAAAGGAGCCCAGGGCAAACAACACCGCCTTTTTAGACAGTCGAGAGACTGAGACGTCAACCCCTGGGGTTCCTCCCAAAACTTCCTACCTTCAGGAGCAAATGGGTGAGTGCGCAAAAACTTTTTTGATACTTGGAATTTTTTGTCTGGATTTTTCCATGCTAACTTGAATAGGTTATCTAACTCTGCCGAATCAGGGAAAGTGACATTAGGCTTGTTTTGTGTAAAGAAAAACGACTGCTGTGATGCAGTGTCCTCTAGAGGGAGCTTTAATATGTACCGTATAGCCAAAATTAGGGGTTCAATACCCTGAGCCGAATCTGAATCCCCACGAACAGGATCCAAGTCCTCCCCATCCTCCTGTATATCCTCATCTGAATCAGAGAGTAAGGCAGGTAAACCACACTTTTGTGGTCCTGAGTTAGAGTAGGGGGGGGGGGGGGCTGTGTAACATCTGCCCTAGCAGCTAAGTCTGCAACAGCCTGTTGTAGTAGTTGAGATTTCTAAACATTAGCAGTGAGTTGTATTGACATATCAGTCATCTTATTCTTAAGGGCCCCTAACCAGGAACGCACTTGACCCTCTCCCCCAGCTCCCTCACTGAGTTGTGAAGATTGGCTGCATTGTTCACATGAAACAGAATCAGATGATAAGGGAGAGAATCTGGTGTGGCTTACACTGCATAGTTTGTGTTTACACATGTTCACAGTAAATCACAATGACATACACACAGACAGTTAAAATATATCAAGACTGCCCTTACTGTTTGTGAGAGGGAGACAGAGAGCAGGAAGACCAGCACACCCAAGCTACACAGCCCCAGTGAGGCTGTCAGCTTATTACATCACAGTGAAAAACTATGATTTGTATAAAGTTTGTACACAATCCTGTATAGGACACAGATTGTGTACAATAGCGGCTCTCCCCCTTTGCTACACTCTGTACCAGTTTTCCAGCATTTTCTGAGTGTCTGAAGGAGCTGTGTGAGCCTGCTGCTGCTGCAGTAAGCAGAGGAAAGTGCCAAAATGTTGCTGGTCCCACTCTGAGGTAGCAGTCCCGTCTTGGGAGGGAATGCTCCTGCACTGCAGAAAGGACCCTGAGCCCAAAAGCTGCATTGGCTGAGGTGAAAGGTGTCAAAACTGTAAAATCTGCTGAAAGTGTGAGTGGAGGACCATGTAGCTGCCTTACAGAGGTACTCTGCGTAGGTCCCACGGCGGACTGCCTACGAGGCCCCAACGGCTCTAGTTGAATGAGCTTAGACTGGAAGTGGAACTGGCTTCTGAGCCAACTGATACGCCTGTCTGATAGTGAGATGCAAACCAGCGCGCCAAAGTTTGCTTAGAGGCTGGCCATCCTTGTTTGTGTGTGATATACAACACAAAAAGGGATTCTGTCTTTTTGAACCCTGCAGTCCTGCGGACATCAAGACAAAGAACCTATATTACATCCAGCAACAGTAAGGATGACCCTGAGTCTGTAGAGTAAGAAGTCAAGAGAGAAAAAAACCACAAACTCCTGGTTGATGTGGAACGGTGAGACATTTGGAAGTTAATCCATACGCATGCGAAGGACAGCCCAGTCTGCGTGGATAATAAGAAAAGGCTCTCTGCAAGGCAATACCCCAAAAGTGAGTGGAGGCATGGTCAACAAGAACACAGTTTTCCAAGTGAGCCACTAATGCTCCACAGAGTGTAAGAGTTCAAAAGAAGCCTCCTGGAGAATGTGCAAGACCAGGTTTGATCCCAAGGATGAAGAAAGAAGCATCCTCTGCAGAAAAGTCTGGATTGCAGGCAAGCGCACCATGTGACACAAACAAAAACTGAAAGGGCTGACATCTGCACTTCCAAGGAAGCCAGACGAAGACCCAGAGCCAAGCCAGTTTGTAAGAAGGAAAGTACCCTGTAAATTCAAAAGATAAGAGGATCCAACCGCGAGGCGGAACACCATTGGAAATACGTTTTGCACACTCCGTAGTAAATCCTAGCCGAAGAAGGTTTCCTGGCCAAGAGCATGGTTCGGATAACGGGATCAGAAAATCCTCTGGCTATCAGGGTCAATGACTCAACAGCCACCCCATCAAAGCAAGGCAAGTGTGTAGGTCCGGCCTCAGAGGCAGGCACCACGAGGTGCAATGAACAGACTGCGAAGATCTGCGTACCAAGCCCTTTGGACCAACTGGGGGCCAAGGGAATGGCCAGTTCCCCCTCCTGCTGTAGCTTGTGAAGTACTCCCCTGGCAGGAGAGTGATTAAAGAGAAAAGGTAATATAGTGGGAAGAACCACGGAACCACTAAGGCGTCTACCAAGAAGAAGGTAGTCTAGGTACAGAAAAATTCTGACAACCTGGAGGCACAGGTGTGCTGCCATGATGTCCATGAATTTTGTAAACACCCTCTGCGCTATTGAGAGACCAACAGTAAGGCCTGATAGTGGTCGGAACAAAGTAACATTTGATGATACCCCCGGATAGGAATATGAAGGTAGGCATTCTGAATATCCAAGGAGGCCATGTAGTCTCCTGAATGCAGGGTCTGCATGATGGATCGGAGAACTTGGGGACCTTGAGATACAAGTTCAGCTTTTTGCGGTTGAGGATGGGGCTGGAAGACCCATCTGGATTTTGAACTAGGAACAGGTTGGAGTAAAAACCGGTCCCTCTCTAAGGGGAGGGAACTGGGACCACCTACGCCTACCATCAGAAGAGAGGCGAGGGGGTCTGAAGGGTGGCATATTTTACAAAATCTATTGAAAAGCCTGTGGAAAAGTACCGGCAGACGGTCTTTAAAAGTGAGGGAGTATCCACAGGACATGATGCCCTGGACCTAGGAGTCAGATGTGGTTTCCAACCACATGTCGGCAAAGAGAAGGAGGCGGCCCACCACCCTGGGAGGTCCCAGGTGGGGAACAGCCGAGTCAAATCACTGTTTTTTTTTAAAGCTGGTTTGGTGGCCAGTTGACGACATGATTAGGACTGGCATCCCTTGGACTTCGAGTATTTTGAGGAAGGGAATCTGAACTCAAGAGGAGGTTTGACCTCTGGACTTGCCCTCCGCGCAGCCGGGGCAAAAAGAGCTGTCTTAGTGGCCGCTACTGTAGCAATGACCTGATCAAGCTCAAGGCCAAAGAGAACCTCCCCAGAACACGGTAGGGACTCCAGTCGTTATCTGCACATCAAGAGCGCATCCATAACAATCTCCTGGCCGCCACTGAAGAAGCAGAAATCTTGGAAGGCTAGGGTGCCAGAATCCAGAGCTGCCTTGCCCAAGTATGTGCTCACCACCCTGATGTTATCCACAATCGAGAGGAGATCAGAGCAACGAGTTCCCGAGCTGGGGCACTCATCCAAGAAGCCCGCCCAGCAGCCGATCGCTTTGGAAATCCAGGCTGAAGCAAGGCCAGGCGAATAGACGTACCTGTATTGGTGAAAACAGACTTTAGACATTGTTCTAGCTGCCTATCCATTGGGTCCTTGAGAGATGCTGAATCCGATATAAGAATAGTAGTGGACTTCACCAATCGTGCAATGTGTGTCAACTGGAGGTGGGGTCTCAGTTTTTTTTTAGTCCCAATCAGCACATGGGTAGAAAGAGGTAAATGCGTCTGGACACCAAGAACATCTTGTTGGGGTTGTGATCAAGCTTCCGCTAGTATTCCTCTAACGCGCAGAAGGTGGGTACACCAAAGAATCCACCTTCATTCTTTGAAGAGGGGTGCCTCAAAAGCAGGCAAAGTGTCAGAATCTTTAATTGATAAAACAGATCCGACCGCCTTAACCAGAGCCTCAAACCTGACCTGCATCACATGGGCTTTCTGAACAGAGGCAGTGTACACGTCAGATGCCTGGGATAAATCTTTCTCCTAAGGTGAATCCTCTGTAGGAGGATGTCCTGCTTTACCCTGTCTCTGGGTTATGTGGGAAGCTAAAGTACCCAATATTTGCTGTAAGTTACTAGACCAACCCCTGAACTTATTGGGAAAGGCCCGGAACCCAAGCCAGTTCTGAGAGAAACAGCTGTGTATTATACAGAGAGGAATGAGCTATACTCTCCGATTCTGTGGAAGCCGAGACTAAGCTAAATGGGAAGCAAATTCATTAATAACAATGGACAGTGAGAAAGATATTCAGGTTTGCGCTGTGGCAACACCTCAGAAGCAGACCCACAGAGCAGCGGTCATAAAAGTCAGTATGATCCTGCTCCACACAGAAATAATTCTCTTTACTTTAAGTAATGCATGTGTAAGCATGTAGCACAGGAGCGCCCTTCTCCTTCTGGGAGGACTTGGAAGAGGATACCTTAGAAGACATAATTGCACTGACAGAAGAAGTACTCCCAACACTGAGTAAAGTAACTAGGTTGTGAGTAAGGGGAAAGAGCACTGAACAAAATGCAAATATATAAATAAAAAAGTAGATTAGGCAATTAGACACCAGGGCCCCAAAACTGTGGGTGACTGGCTGCTAAACGTAACAGTAGGCGCTAAAGGACAATGATGTTTATTTACTAAACCTTGGATGGAGGTAAAGTGGACAGAGATAAAGTACAAGCCAGTCAGCTCCTGCCATTTTTCAAACACAGCCTGTGACATAACGGTTAGGAGCTGATTGGCTGGTACTTTATCTCCATCCAAGGCTTAGTAAATAGACCCCAATATCTATTGGTGAGGTAATAAAGTGTACTGTGTGTTAACAAGTATACACAATCTGTGGCTAGTGTTCTGAAATAACCAAGCCAGCAATATCAGGATTTTGGTACTTACCGATAAATCCCTTTCTCCGATTCCACAGGGGCCACTGGAGTGTAGTTACAATGGGGAAATAGTAGGTAGTAATGGGGAGCTGGCACTTTAAAAATTCTCACACTGTGGCTAGCTCCTCCCCTACTATATCCCCTCCAAGCCAGTCTACGTAAAACTGTGCCCGAGGAGAGCTGTAGTAACCAAACCGTAAGGTAGAGGAGGTTAGCCTCGCCCTGTAAACCAGGCGAACACAAACTAAACCTGGAACAGAACCTGACAAAAAAACCAGGCTAGCCTGAACTCAACAAGCAGTCATCTGGTGATCTGCAAACCGTTAAGCAAAAAACCAGGAGGAACAGCGCTGGGCGGGCGTCCAGTGGCCCCTGTGGAATTGGAGAAAGGGATTTATCGGTAAGTACCAAAATCCTGATTTCTCCTTCATCCACTAGGGGCCACTGGAGTGTAGTTACAATGGGGACGTCCCAGAGCTCCCAAAACCGGGTGGGAAAGCGCTGAGAGTCCTGTAAAAACTGCTCGGCCCAACAGTGATGCAGAGGCCGTAAAAGTGTCAAACTTGTAGAATTTGACAAAACGAATGTCGGTTTGACCAAGTAGCCGCCCGACAAAAATTATTCATGGAGACCCCGCGGGCAGCTGCCCACGAAGGTCTTACAATGCGCGTAAAGTGCGCTGAAATGGAAGCGGGGGCTCCCTAGTAACCGCCAAGAAGACTGTCTGATGGTCAGATGTATCCAACTGCCCAGCGTATGCTGGGACCCCGGCTATTTAGTACGGGAGCATCGTACAGAACAAAGAAGAAAAACACTTCATCGAACAGCCTGAGACCTCTGTGGAGAGAGTTGGCGAGCCCTGACAACATTCAGAGAGGACTGAAAAACACTAGTGTCAGATTTATATGAAAAATGGACATCCCCTCTGGAAGAAACAACCGCTAAGGCCGAAGCATAGCCAGGGTAGTTGCCAGTAGAGTACTACCTGAAAAAGAGGCCGAACATACGGCCGCTAGGCTAATCTCATTTGGAAGAAAAGCGAAAAAGACAGAGACCTAAAATTCCGGTCAGTGTGGTTTGAAGCGCAGCGGAGCAAAACCTCCCAGAGAAACCAAAGATGAATGGTAACTGGAAGAAGGGGGAAAAACCCCTTTTATCCTTATTATGTCCCATAAAGATTTCCAAAAGTGGCAAAAGCGAGAAGAGGTAACAGATTTCTGAAATCGGGGCCCAGTAGGCCTAACCGAACTAGGGAACTCCTCCCTTCTGAGGTCTCGTGAACAGTCACACGGGTCAATGAAACCAGTGTAAGATTGAACCAAGAAAAAAGGACCCTGTTGAAGTAGACAGTCCAGTCGAGGTAGGAGCCAGGGCTCCTCTACTGACAACAGGCGTATCTGTATCTTCGAGTCCTGCGTGGCCCAACCAGCGCCACCGAGAGGACTAGCACGCATAATCCCCTCCTGTGTTACCGAACATGAGGTAGAAATAGAAAAGGAGGCAGGATAGAAAAACCAGAAAAACTCCCCGGAGCTCTGAGGGCACCCTCGGCTACTGCCGCCAGAGCTCACGTCAGAGATTAATAAAGGGTTAAAGAGTCAGTCAGAACGCCCTGAGGTCGATCCGAAATCTCCGCCCACAGCGGACCAGCTGACAAAACTCCGGGGAATGTTCCCTCACCCGGGAATGTTCCCTCACCTGGAAAGAAGATTGCTGTCCCCCGCTCAGAGGGGACTGGAGGCGACCACTCATTGCGTCGCAACTTGACTGAAGGAATAGAGTATCTGGTGCCGAGGAAGGAAAAATCCTCTGACGGACCGTGTTGAGAAACGTCTATGCGGAGCATAAATTGGGTCTGTGTCGACTCAGAAGCTCCTGGATCCTCCGGATATTCAGAAGCCACCTAATGTACAGAGTGGGATAGTAGCAGTAAATTGTCCCATTAGGGAACCAACGTCACCCACTGCCCTTGAAAAAGAGTTATTCTGTGATCTTCCTAAACTCTGTGGGAGCGGAAGAGAGACCGAGAGGAAAGGACTGACAGTGAAAATGAGAATCCTGTAATGCGAATCTGAGAAAAGCCTGTCCAACGGAAATCAGTAACAGGCATCTCTGAAGACAAGGGACACGTAAACCTCCCTTTTTTGTTCAAAGAGAAGGGACACGTAAAACCCCCTTTTTTTTTTTTTTTTTTTTTTTTAAACTGGCAATCACAGACTAAAAGGATTGTAAGGCCAGAATAGGCCTGTCCAAGCCACTTGGCTTCGGAACGTGAAAAGAAAAACAAAAGCCTGAGTCAAATGATATGTGAAAAACCAGGATCAATACCCTTTGCGGTTAGAAACCTATGGAGCGCAGCCTGCAGTATGACTCTCTTGTCATCGTAAATCGGCCGACCCATGCCGAGGGACTCCTGAGACGGTTGTAACCACCCAAGCCTTCTCCCTTTGACCCGCGCCTACCCTGGGACCCTCCAGGTGGTAGGAAAGTCTGTGTAATGGGTGTATAGGATGACATAAAATCAGACTGGACCAAGGATGTTGAACCTCTGCTTCAGCCTTTTTACCCTGAAAACCCCTGGTGGCGAAGATATCACCTGTGTGGAGTCGAAAGCCTGAAAGGGCACGGAAAAATCTAAGGAGAGACCAGTAAAGGTCTGTCTTGGATCTGGGGCAGTAGTAGGAGAAAGCAGAGTGGACTTACCTCCAATGGTTCAAGAAAACCTGCAGAAAGTTCCTTCCCCAGAACCATCTGCCCCGTAGGATTTCATGTTCACCTGTCACTGTCGCAGCCCCACAGGTCGTCGGGTTAAGACAGCCAAGCGAAGAAGCAGGGTCCGAGGTTAGTACCAAGTGACACCAAGGAATAATAAAGGGAAGGCAACACCCCGCCCTGTATGTAGTGTACCGCTAATTAAGGTGCACCAGATGTTTCTCGGAGGTTCCGCTGGCTTTTCAAAATGGTGACCAGCCTGTGAGAAAAGATGGGTTTAAACGTTATGTGGCCAGGTAGGTTATTCTGTTTCTAGAAAACATTGCGGAAGTGTTTGTTTTATTCCCTATATATGGTATTGTATGGATATATCTATATACATACCCACACACACACTTAAATATATATACATATATATATATATATATATATACACACACATACAAACATAACTATATATGTATATATACACACACACCACCGTGAAACCCACCGGGTAGATAAATACCGTCTATGTGAACCCAATAGGGTAGATAAATACTGTGTATTTGTAGGTAAATAAATACTGCACAGTATATTTTTAAATTATTAATGAGCTGAGTCCCAGCTCCTGTAATAGAGCAGGTTTCCTGATCTACATGTAGGAAATGCCGGGCAGAGGACTCTACTGCAGGAGGAATGTATCTATATTTTAGCAACATGAAGTCTGGAAAGCTAAAAACCCCAGAGCCAGGGTCTGTTGCCTAGCGACAGTGAGACCTGGGAGCCCGCTGAGTACAGCGGGTTATAAGCCTTTACTCACCCCTCCTACCTGCACAGAAATCCTCCCTGCACAACCAGGAGAGGAATGAGTCTTCAGTGTGAGACCCCACACACACACTGGAGCGGCGTGCTGCAGCGGCGCGGGGAGCGGAGAGAGCCCGCCGTACAGAGCGGGAGTTAGCTCCGCCCCCCCTGCCTCGGCGCGCAAATGTATCCCCCGGCCGCCTTGCTGCGGTCGGAGTAAATGTAACCCCCGGCCGCCTATTTGCTGCTGCCGGGGAGCGCCCGTACATTGTAATATATGCTGCGGCCGGGGAGCGGTGTGTAACCCCCCCCCCCCGGCCGCCTGTATGCTGAGAGTCTGAGCCCGCCGGACGGAGCGGGAGTTAGCTCCGCCCCTCTGCTCCGGCGCCAGTTTTAAATTTTCAAATGTATGACCCGGCTGTCTGTAAGCTTGTGCGGCCGGGCAGTGTAAATGTATCGCCCCGCTGCCTGTCTGCAGCAGCCGGGGATTGAAGAGCGCTGAGCCCGCTTACCGAGCGGGCTGAAGCTCCGCCCCCCACATAAAGGCGCCAAGTTCAACGACCTCTCTCACCCTAGCCCGGTTACGTATCCACTGGGCTACTGTGGATGCTTTTCAGTGTAGGGGATAGTTATGCACAGTAAAGACCATCACATCTAAGAGTCTCACTCCATATTATGTAAATTCACACATCAGTCTGGAGGGGGGGAGATTGTACTCACCGCTGTCCTTCTGATGGAGTGGCCCCGACATGCGCTGCCGTAGCGGTGTCCGGCCGGAATCTTCTGTGATGGAGTGGTCCCGACACACGCCGCACGCAGCGGTGTCCGACCATTTTTGATACTCACCACTGCCATGCTGCCGGAATCTTCTGCTGGATGGAGTGGCCGCGACACGCGCCGCACGCAGCGGTGTCCGCCAACTCAGGAGAGCTCAGTGTCTCCCTCAGCCGGGGCCCATCCCTAGCCGCACGCAGCTGCGATGGGACCCCGCCGGCAGCTCCCACGGTGCAGACTGGCAGTGGCAGAGCTGCCAGTCTGTGAGTGTGTGTAAGAAAAATAAAATAATAAAGAAAAAGAAAAAAAATTCTTCAGCTAAACCCAAGTGAACCAGCTACCTCGGGCACTAAACTAAGACTGGCTTGGAGGGGATATAGTAGGGGAGGAGCTAGCCACAGTGTGAGAATTTTTAAAGTGCCAGCTCCCCATTACTACCTACTATTTCCCCATTGTAACTACACTCCAGTGGCCCCTAGTGGATGAAGGAGAAATAGACAATACTTATAATAGTGGACAAACAATTACAACAGAATGAAAAATAAACTATGGCTAACCAACAGACATACAGTATAATAAGTGCACAGTTCAACGCTCCCCTATAGGCATATATGTTTGTTACTGTCCAAAAAAAGTGCCCTATCCTTGAGGAACCAAGAAAAAAACTGACCTGTGCTGCAATTAAAGAAGTTAACTCCTTGGTGGGCAGTTTTGCATTCCACTGTAATCCCACCGTCCACCATGTGATGAAAGAAAAATGTAGGTTCCACTGTCAAAACAGGGCCACATTTGCTGGCATAGGCATACTGTAAGCAAAAACAGTTCACAGAGGGGACACTGCCTACAGCTGGTACTGTCAGTCAGTGACCAGGATTACTGTGGATTCGGACAGCCCAAACAACCAACCTGCTGAAGCAGACTATAGTCAAATTGGTGTATAATCTGTGTATTAACTCCTTAATTGCTGTGAAATTTACATTAAACCAAGTGCTGGCTGATGTAGCCAGGGAAATTATCAATAGATGGTGCCAGCATACACGTGGGATCAGAAGCTAGCACAGGTCTTAGAACAGCACCTTAAATGGGAGCTGGCTGGATTCCAGAAACACAATCGACACTGCAGTCTGTGTGAATTGTAGACCCCAAAGGCACAGGGAAGAGGAGTAAATATGTGCCCTGTCTCTGGGCAGATTTGCCAAGATGGCGACTGTTCTTGATAAACCGTGCCAAACATAATTTAAAAAAATGGCGCCAATTTTAAAGTTTAAAAAAAACAGCAATAAGCTACTGGATGAAAGTGCGCCAGCTCTAGTTACAAAAACCGGTAGCCATCATAAGGCTCAAGAATCTCATCTTCATCTTAAATGTATTTAGGAATAAACTACAGACCCTGTGCAACATATACTGTAGGTAGATCTTATATAATACATACATTTATTTTTTTAGCTTAAAAACAAACGGTGCAGCGAAGCTACATATGCACCCAATTCTTAAACACATTTAGCAATATAAAATAAAGACATAACTGCAGATTTAATCAAACATTATTTCTAATGATTAAACACAATACATTTGTTACAGCTTTTCATAATATGTCGAAAATATAAAGAAATAACAAATATAACTGACCCACTGGGAGCAGGGAACCACATTGGCTAGAGCCATGGCAATAGGTAATTCTCCTTGATCACCCATCATGGTGACCAATTCCACCAGTCTCTCAAAGCGATCAGCCAAGACAGTTTCAGCTAATGTGTCAAACTCTGTTCCCTGCTGCAGAATTTTTGTTAGCACTTCCATAAATGTAGCTCTTGTCTGGAGATCCTTATGGTAACCAAGACCTAAAAACGGAGAATGTTTAGCGATGAGAAAAGATACCACACATATATCAGAAACTGGATATTCACTAAGTGCTTTCAATTACTGCCAAAAACTCACCTATTGAGTGCATAAGGCCACTATCCACATTGGCATTTAAGAGATTAGACATAGCCAAGACTGTGCAATGTCTTAAGGAAGCCAATCGCCGTGACATGCCTCTCTTTCTACCACCAGTCTGGGTGCCATCGTCTTCCACCTCACTGCAGTCATTCAGCAAGTTCATGAAAAGGGTGAAATATCTAAACAGATAATGGAAGTGTATAAGCAAATATTTCTACTTATATGGTGCAATATCATTGGAATGATCTAGGTAATTAAGACACCTAGGGGTGGATGGAAGAAGGATCGTTATGTGGAAGAAGCAGTATCAGTGTGGTATTGTGCACTGACACTGCTCGAAGAAAGAGATGTGCGCTGTATAATGGGACATCGGCAATGTTTCAACAGTCATACATTGGCACTGACCGTTCCGGAACCTGCAGCTATCGATTTTAACAGCTGCATGTGTCGTTGTCCATACACCACAACAGGGACAGCTTTGTCCCTGGCTGCGGTAGATGGCGGCTCCGGACTGCAGAGGAGATCTCGTGATACAAGAGTAGCGAGATCTCACGAGCCAGGGGAGAGATACAGCGCGTTAGCCTAGTGCTGATACGTGCTGTGTCTCTCCTCGGGCCAGCTCACTAGGCATGCGCGAGATCTCGCTACTCTCGCGAGGGGGGTCTGGCATCGATCACCGAAGGAGGCAGTTTTTACTCCCCCGCTCTAGCATTTGAGATGTTAATACATCTTGTTGATACCTCTTCCTGGTTTGAAATCGGTAAAGAGGCGAAGCAGTAAGCGTTATAACCACACGTTATGTGCGGGTATAACACATATGCCCCCTAGTCTTGTAAAAAATCTGCCCATTCCTAATTAGGAAACCATAGTAATTTTGTCATGTAACACTAAAGCAGCAGTAGAGTGGCCTGCTTTTATCACCCCAAACCTGTTATGTCAAAGTGCACAGTGATCATACTTAGATTTCTTGGGGTATTTCAGAAATGTAAGGTGCCTAAAATATGTTCCCTCATCGGTTTGGGTATGGGTGACCAGCGTTTAGGATCCCGCCGGTCGCCACTGGTTCTACTACCACTCTACGGAGGTCGTGGAGACAGCCCCTGTTAGTCGGCATGCCGACTGTCGGTATTTTCAGGGGTCGGGATTCAGGTGGTCTCCTGACCGCTGGTCACACTATTACAGCCACCCTCATCAACTATCTAGAGAGAATTACTTTTCTATATACAAGTCTTCTAACACAAGACCTAAGAACAGCAAGTATAAATACACAGTAATAACCACAACTAAAAATGAACACCTGGGAAAATAAGAAGTAGTGGTTTGGGGAAACAGAACTGGTAAGTTATACTTAACAATTTATGTTTTTGTGAAACCCACAGGACTCATAAAATGTTACAAGCGTGCCTGCTTCTCTTAATTCAGTTTATTTTTATGCAAGAGTCGTGACAAAATTTAAACATACCAAATTGTGATGCTAACTATGTAAGCTATGGTTACGCTACTATAAGTTACACATTACACATACTTCAGGAATAACTGGGATTTGGCTTCCATTAATTCTACTCCATCTCCTTCCTCTGGCTGAAGAGGTAACCCTGCAAGAAGAGATACCACAGCCTCCATGCTTGCCTGATCCAGGTCTCTGTTCAGGAAGACGATAATTTATTAGACCTTCACAGAGTACAAAACACTGGCATGGAAAAAAAGATAACTAAAGAATAAAGATAACCAAATACCTTGTAAGGCATTTGACATCCTCATCTGCAGCTTGATTAGATGTTCCCATTACCCAGTCAGTCAAATACTCCACCATCTTGTTTCTAAACGAACAGAAAAGAATAAAGATCAATACATAACCTCTGAATCAGAATGGGCTTAAGACAGAGGTACCCAAATTCGGTCATCTATGCACACTAACGGTCCAGAATCTGAGGATAACCATGCATGGGCAACTTAATTAGTACCTAAGTCAATTTGATTTAACTATCTGTGCTCAGCCATGGATATCTTTAAATCGTGAACTGTTAGGATGCCTTGAGGACAGAGTTTGAGAACCACGGGGCATAAGAGATGTACAGATGTCCTTATACATCTAGCCTCAATATGCCATATAGCGGGAGATGCCCGTCGCGAATGTGCTGACGAAATCGTGTCTTGGGAGTGTATCCAATTAGGTGCCTGAAAGCCAGATGTTTGGCTGATAGTCATAATTATAGGCCGTTTTTATTACCCGAAAAAGGACCCGCTATCAGGCGATAATACACGGGATCCAGGAGAAGTTCCCTATCCTATGTGTTATCGCAGCTCAGACTGCTGCTTACCAATGATCATGCTTCGGGTGCCTCTAGTGCCATGTATACTGGCCTTTGTCAGAATGCGATGAGGCTACGACGCAGCAAGACAATTCTGATTAATTTGATATGCAACAATTGTATATCTGTGTGTGCGACTGAGGTTGTATATGAAGCACTAAGGAACCTGATACAGAAAAAAAGCTGCTGCATCGTAGCATATTCAGATGCACAGATAACACACTTTTTTTGCAAAAAAGAAAGTCCTACACTAGCAGTCTCTCACGGGGGATACATATGGGATGCTGGCAGGCACATGACCGACCACAGCATCCCAACAGTGATGATCCCAACTTAGCTGTAGGACACCAGTATCATGGGTAAAGGAGGACATAACAATAATAATAGTCTTCTTTTTCCAGTAAAATGGACACTGCGCACGTTAGTTATGCCATTTAAAAAGCTTCCTCAGTAAATATAAAGGAAATTCTCACCTAAACTTCATTTCTTGGCAGAAAGAAAGATCATCCCTTCGTTCCATCATCACTTCTACCAGCTGACACAGCTTTGTTTTGATCTGAATGGCATGCACCATGTTCCCCAGTACACGAACATATCTAGAAGCACAATGTTTTGCAAATTCAAATTACACATATAAACAAGCTGATTTAATATAAAATGTTATCTTAACACTCAAATCTATAAACACATAGGTTACCATGCTATAGCACATAAGATACTTGAACATGTACTTTTTTGGGGTGAATATGGTCTTCTAAAGCTCTTCCCTCCAGCACTGAGTGACAAAAATATTCTTTGACCATCGATGAGTTTTAAAACACTGCTTAATTCACATTCAGTCCTGACCAATTCAAGCAACACACCATATTTCTATAGCAAGTAGCTACAGTATATATAAACAGAAAGGTGGTATTACGAATGAACTACTGAACTGCTCACGTTGGTGCCACTACAAGTAGTATTTAAGCTATCAAGATTTAAAATACCAATGGAACAATGACTACAGTTAGGAACTCAAATATTAAGGTTAAATAGGATATATTATCGGAACATTTTGCACTAAGTAACCATTGAAAGGTAAGCAGTGTTGTTAATTATGTAATTACCTGACAAGATTTAGCATCATGGTCTCAAGGCTTGCTTGTCCCAAGTGTTCAGAACTGCCTTCTGTATGATTATCAAGCAAGTTCTTCAGTATGGTAATTGTCTGTTCAACAAACTGGGTATTGGTATCATTGAGCAAGACCTAAAATGCAAATAATATGTATAAGCAGGATCCAGACAAATTTAACTTTTACCTTTTAGGAAAAGAGCAAAACCAGAGTTAACAAGTTTAAATGCCTTCACGACAAAATTTCACACCACTGATTGCCCAATCTCCTGCAAACCTTATACTCCATCAGCCTCTGTGACACAGTGTTCATGGTTCACCACCTACTTGTCTAGCCGCTCCTCCTCTGTATTTATACCTGCCTCTACTTACCCTCCTCTACCCCTTCCGTCAGTGTCCTCCAAGAGTCAACCACCAGTTGTTAATCAGCGAATTCATCACTTGGTGACTCAGCACTTTCTTAAACATACCCTCCACTCTTTGTTGACAATAGCCCTCTCTACTGTTTCCCATGACTGTTGCCAGGGTGTTATGCTAGACCCAGCCCTCTTATTTAGCCTCCTACAATCAGTTCCTTTCCCAATCTTGCCGTTTCAACCTCTAACATCTCCTAGATCAGGCTCTCTCTCACCCTGGAGGCGACCAAAATTCTCATTCATGTCCTCCTCTCGCTTCCATTACCGCAGCCTTCTCACCAGTTTTCAGCCCTCCGGTCTAGTTTTTCTTCAGTCTAACCTAAACACTGCTGCCCACCTAATTTTCCTCTCTCCTCACTCCACCTATGATGCTGCTGTCTGTGCCTCCCCACTGGCTTCCTTTCTTATTCAGAATCAAGGTCAAACTAGTCACATACACCAACTTGTACCTTCTCGACATCTTCAGTCTCATTTCCACACAAACGTACTCTCTCTCTCATTTTGCTCATGACTGCTCACTTCAGAATTTCTCGTCTGCTGCATCCTACCAATGGAATGCCTTCCCTCACTCAATTAGACTGAATAATATCCAAACGTGACCACATTTCTCATCTCTTCATTCAAGTCTACCATCCTCCCTCCTAATGCTACAGAATATGTAGTATCCAACTCTGCTCCTCCCACACGCCCTCTAGAATGTAAGCTCATACAAACTGGGTCCTCTCTTCCTAAAGGAATTAATGAAGTGATCACCATCTGCGAATAGTCGCAGCCTGGCACGCCATGCAGCATGCCGTGATGCAACATGGCGCAAGATGAGCATGGCTACATCTGTACGTAATTAAGCTGTGTGTTGCATTTGTGGGATTGTGTATAGAAGTTTATTTCTAAACTTGTATATTATTTAACCTTGTTGAATGTTTTGTCCCCTTTGTACAGCACTACAGGACCCCTGTAGCAACATATCAGATAACAACATACACAAACTAAACACACATTAGACTTTTAAATAGTAAATTTTTATTACCTGCCCTTGGGAGTCAAAGAACTTGCTGATGTTGTTCTTCATTTTGTTAAAGAGCATTGGATACAAAGCAGGACTTAACTCTAAACCAACCAAGTCTTTAATGTTTGTACGAATCTGAATACCAACTTTCTCATTGTTGCAGACCATCAAAGAGAGAAGCCGATCAAGAAACTTGCTGACAGGGGTTTCTGCATTGCCCTCGGTAGATACCATTGATATAACAGAGCCTTTGCGCTCATTAACAGGGCCCATGGGTGGACTGTAAGTCACCAGTCCCACATTACTGCGATGTTGCAGGCAGACTCCACCAAGAGCAGAAAGGAAACCAGTCATATTAATCCACTCCTGTAGAGAGTCTGTGTCAGCCAGATCTATAGAACCTCCTCCGCTTACATGAGACATACGTCTCTTCACAATGGTCTTATGAAGGCTCTCCGTAACCTGTGAACAGATTACATGAGTTTTGACTTGCAATCACCATTTGCAGCTCAGAAAGCATCACATTTCTAACCATTCATACCCTTGTCTTTAAATTTCATGTTTCACATTTTAAATGAGAGGAAAAACAACAGGGAGGGTGTCAGCAGTTTAGAGACTTCTGCACATTTGTATGTTTTCATCAATCTCCACCATTTTTTTTTTTCCTGAAAGGGTAGGTTAAGGTAGATAGATTGACAGCTGAAGTTTATGACGCTTTATGTAGATATGACTCATAACAAAGGACATGTATGGGGGAAAGAATATATTAGGCATTCTCTCCGTGTACCATTAGCCATTTTAAGTGCGACTCTTAACCCATATCTATACAGATATATGCAAGTATCAGTGTCTCCTACTGAGAATATCTACAAATCATTGAATGACTAAAACACATCCCACTTATATTTATACATGTAAATATTCGGAGAAACAAAGTTACTGAAAAACATACAGATGTGTCCTCATACAACTAGCCTGATTATGTCATGCAGTTAGAAATGCCTGACATGAGTTCGCTGTCAGGTACCTTGAGACTGCTAGAATTGGGAGTCATTTTTTGCAACACTGTGCAGCTAGGATGCATCAGGAAATTATGCTGATTAAATTGATACACAACACTCATATCTGTGTATGACTGAGCCTCTGAATCGGTGTATGAAGTACTACAATGCAGCAGTTTTTTTCCAATGCAATATCCGTTGTACTCCATACACAGATGGGTCTGGGACTTAAGGTTGACACCAATTACGTCAACGCCACTTAGGTCGACACACATTAGGTTGACAGCCAAAATGTCGACATGTACAAGGTCGACATGGAAAAAGGTCGACAAGAGGTTTTTTTTTGTTTTTTTTACTGTTTTGGTGTTGTTTTCTTCATACAGTGACTGGGAACCCCAATTAGTGCACCGTGTCCCCTCGCCATGGTTACCGTTCCCAATTGTAGTCCACGTAGATCATAAAGTATGACAAAGTTCAAAAAATTAAGAAAAAAAATGGTGAAAAACCCATGTCGACCTTTTGTCCGTGTCGACCCATCTCTGGTGTCGACTTAAGTGGTGTCAACCTGGAGTCCGGATACCATACAAACATAGGATATATTCAATTTCAGTCGGAAACTGCCGTCTTGTCGGACTGTTTCAGGTCGAAAGGGGTTCCGACCAATTCATTGCCGGCACATTTTTTCCGACAAGTCGGAATTACCGAATTGTCGGAAAGCACGCAGGTCGGCGGTTTTAGCCACGATCCACGTGTTGCCGGAAACGCGGCTAAATCCGACAGATTTTAGCCCCGTTTCCGACAATGTCAATCTGACTTTAAAAAAAAGTCGGGTTGGCATGTCGGGAACGGATTTGGCGGCGGCATTGAATACTCGCATGTCGGATCCTTTCCGTCGGGAAGGATACGACATGAATTGAATATACCCCTTAATCACACACAATATATGTCATGTATCAAATTAATCAGCAGTGTGTCATGATGTGTCCAAGCTGCATGGTTTTGCAACTAAGATGCATTTTCGACAAAAAAAAAAAAAAAAAAAGATGTCCGGCGCTAGCAAAGTCTCACGGAATCTGGCGTGCCGAAAAGGGCTGTTTGGTGTGACTGCAGCAATGATATATGAGGACACATCTGTATGTATCCTATTTTCAAAGTTTAAACTCTTTAACAGTCTACTTATGGCACACAAAATGATAATGACAATACATTAAAAGGTTTTGTTTCATAACTTGTGTTCATTTGAAAGTCATTCATCATGGTCTTTTGGGTGAGGGAGAATAGTACCATCACATGCATAATTCAAATGGTACATGTTCAAACTAAGGCCGGTATCCTATTACCTGCGGTAATTTGTCACGCAAAAAAAAATCTTTTACCGCAATAAAAGCCTGATGGTCGTTTGGGCTATCTGATTAGAGCCTGTCTGTTTTTTGTGGGAAATTACCCTATATTGCACAAAAATACATAGAATCTGCAGAAAGCCACAGTACTGTGCAAAAAAAAAAAAAAAAGACCCACTCATCATGGATGTGGTTTTGCAAAAGAAAATTCCTGTTGAGCACTGGCATCGCGGTTTATAGGACAGCACTGTTAGCGGTAATTAGCCACGGTAATTTACCACAGCTAATAGGCTATCAGTCTAAACTTGTTTATCTTCTCCACCTGTCCTGGTTAATTTGATATAGGACACCTCTATATTGTGTTTAATAAAGACTGTATACAGATCTTGTATTGGGAAAAAAGCTGTGGCTGCTACACTGTAGTACTGCGTATACAGCTTCAGAAACTCGTTGCACAGATATATAAAAGTGTCGCACATGAAATGAATCCTGGTGAATCCTAGTCACATTTTTGGTAAAAAAAAAAAGGCATCCAATGCTAGCTGAGTCTCACGGGACCTGGTGTGAAGAGAGGGGCTGTTTGGCATGACTGCAGCAATGTTCTAAGACGACATATCTGTATATATTTTATATTATATAGGGTTAAATATTACTCATCCAATTTGTACTGTACTTATTGTATTGTAGTTACAAGACAGATTAAAGCAAATCAACAAAATAAAAGTAAATGAATGAAAATAAACAGCAATCTGGAAACTTGACACTGTACCTGCCCATCTTCCAATTTAGTCTTTGGAAAGTTTAGAATCAGCTTTGTTGCTTGCTCCCACTTTGCATGAGTATCTTCCCATGCCTTAAAGAGTAACAGAATAAAAATGAAGTAGTACTTTATTATAATATACAGACACATGAGCTGTATCCTTTGTGTGAACGGCTAACAGGATGATAGGAGACTCACCTCCGTGTTTCCAGCAGTGGGATGTTCTATTCTCCTCAGTAAGGCCATGACTCGCTTCTGTAGAGCTGCTCGGCCTGACGTGCACACAAAGATAGAATAACAAACTGATGTGAAAAGGCAAACTTTCTACAATTATGTATTTATGTAATTCTGCCAGCTATAAAAAGGCAAAACATTAATAATTGCATCCCAAAGAAAGTGATTGGAGCAAATAAAAAACACGAAGTCTAGAGTCTTTCACAATAAATAACTCTGAATCAGAATAAAGAGAGCCTTTCCCTCCATTATCCAGATCTAAACATCTATAGCACAGGTTCTCAAACTCGGTCCTCAGGACCCCACACAGTGCATGTTTTGCAGGTCTGCTCACAGAATCACAATTGAAATAATGAGCGCTACATGTGGTCCTTTAAAAATGTGTCAGTGAGTAATTAATACACCTGTGCACCTACTGGGTTACCTGCAAAACATGCACTGTGTGGGGTCCTGAGGACCGAGTTTGAGAACCTCTGATCTATAGGGAAAAAGCGTTTTCTTGACAAAATACATGTAGCCTTCTTTGTTGTTTAAACAAAGTAAGGCGCTAAAGATCCTTACCAGTTGACATCATGTTGCTTACAGACGCAAACTCCATGAAGGTGTTGTAATTTGGCAAGAAATTGTGGACAGAAACTTCATCAACGCCACACCGGATGTCTGCCTCCTCACACAGGCTTCGGAAACAGGACATTGCCACTAGAACTGCCTCTATGTCTGGACTCCAGAGAAACATGTACAGGGCAACCTCCAGTTTAGTGTGGGCTTGACGGCATATTGGGATTCCACTTCCAGCTGCAGCATTTTCCTAAGGGACATAGACACAAAGGGGCTGTGAATGCTTATTTCATTGCCAATGAAGCTTTTTAGTCACGTTTAAAAAGGTCTCAATAGTGTACTGCTCCTCCATAAAGCGAATGTTAAGCTGGTTCCAAATATCTGTCTTAGTACACACAGAAAGAAAGACTGACATATTTGGGTTAAGTAACCAAACAAGTCATAAAAACAAAGGCATTCATTAGAAACAAATTATATACAGAACTAGAATACTGGTCACACAGGCGATAGCGGCTACTCGCCACTAGTGACAGTGTAGACTTCAATTTATTCACCACACTAAATTAATCAATCTTCCAAGTATAACCTTCAGATTATTTCAAAAAGCAGATTTCTATGAATACCTTATTTTTAAGTAGAAATTTATTTCTGCAGATCAGAATTTCTCGCAGCCATTTCAAGACTTCTGTGCTGTTTAGCATCTGGTGCCCCGTCAATTTCTTACAGATGTAAAAAATCATTTGTGAGCTATTGGGGGGAAAAAGAGCACCTTTAATCATAAAGAAACATCTATTATTTTTATTAACTCATGCAGCATACGCTTATGAAACGAAGGCTTGGTGGCAGCATGCAAACGTGGTACCATACTGGCGGTAGGATACTATATTTCTATGTTACCAATATGTTAGAACTTACATAAAAGTGAACATAAAGCAATGTGGCAAGGGAAAAGAATACATACTGCAACATCTAAAGGGCAGTACAATTTAAATGTGATGTACCCATGTAGTAAATGCATTAGGTCTATTGTTTATTTCTAATAAAAACAGCCAAATGAAAGAATACCTTACTGCAGCAACTTACAACTACATACCACATTATAATTAGATCCATTTCAATTGTCATACCTTTGATTAATTCAGGAGTAAACATATTGGTTGCTAAGCCACCATGTTGACCTAAAATCTACTGCTGGTACCTAAATGTTCTTGTTTTACAAACTTCTGTGCTAGTTTGTGTATAAACTGAGCTAGCTATTTTACCGAACATGAATCCGTCCCAGATACCTTCATTTAAATAAAACTACATGTGCCTGTTTATAATGGTTACTTGTATGGCACGATCCTACACTCCATTTATGCTTTCCTTCAGCCGACTATGCCTACTGGCAGTCTAAACTCCACTGATTTAGTAGTCTCTGGACAACAATGGTAAACAGCTTCACATCACAGAAAATTTAATCTATTTTAGCAAATTAAATCCATGCCAAAGAAGCCACACACTGCTACCGTATACAGCATTCCTAAGCACCATACCCATTTTTTAGCTGTTTGTAAGTAAGCAACACTTGTAACTGTCCTCAGAAATCAAGTTTCATCCTTTAACTGAACCAACTGACAACTTACGATAATCTGTTAAACGCAGAAATTTCACAGACCATGGGTTTCATCTTCCAGTCTGAAATGCAAGACAAGCAGTAATTCCTTCAGTAAAGGAAAGCATGTTTAACTCACCTTATTTCCCAAAATGTCTCTATTGGTGCATCAGGGTTCCAAAGCTCAATGCTGTCAGACTGATGCAAGACCAACAATGCCTATATTTCACAGAGAAATAAATCAGGAAAATGTGTTATTTCCCTTTTAAGTTAATTTATCTAATTGCCTGAAGTTACAAAGTTAATTTACCAAAGCTGTTATAAGTGATTGTGGATTTAACCACAAGATATGTTGACCATTTGGAAGCCTAGACATATAGTTTACCTCATAGGGGAAAACAATGAGTAGACGATAGGCAATTTAAAAAATAGGAATTTATTACCTACCGGTAATTCCTTTTTCTCGTAGTCTGTAGCGGATACTGGGGAATAATATAGAACCATGGGGTATAGATCGGGTTCACTATTAAATAAAAAAATAAAAAAATAAGAATTTACTTACCGATAATTCTATTTCTCATAGTCCGTAGTGGATGCTGGGGACTCCGAAAGGACCATGGGGAATAGCGGCTCCGCAGGAGACTGGGCACAAAGTAAAAGCTTTAGGACTAGCTGGTGTGCACTGGCTCCTCCCCCTATGACCCTCCTCCAAGCCTCAGTTAGGATACTGTGCCCGGACGAGCGTACACAATAAGGAAGGATTTTGAATCCCGGGTAAGACTCATTACCAGCCACACCAATCACACCGTACAACTTGTGATCTGAACCCAGTTAACAGCATGATAACAGAAGGAGCCTCTGAAAAGATGGCTCACAACAACAATAACCCGATTTTTTGTAACAATAACTATGTACAAGTAATGCAGACAATCCGCACTTGGGATGGGCGCCCAGCATCCACTACGGACTATGAGAAATAGAATTATCGGTAAGTAAATTCTTATTTTCTCTAACGTCCTAGTGGATGCTGGGGACTCCGAAAGGACCATGGGGATTATACCAAAGCTCCCAAACGGGCGGGAGAGTGCGGATGACTCTGCAGCACCGAATGAGAGAACTCCAGGTCCTCCTCAGCCAGGGTATCAAATTTGTAGAATTTAGCAAACGTGTTTGCCCCTGACCAAGTAGCTGCTCGGCAAAGTTGTAAAGCCGAGACCCCTCGGGCAGCCGCCCAAGATGAGCCCACTTTCCGTGTGGAAAGGGCTTTTACAGATTTTGGCTGTGGCAGGCCTGCCACAGAATGTGCAAGCTGAATTGTACTGCAAATCCAACGAGCAATCGTCTGCTTAGAAGCAGGAGCACCCAGCTTGTTGGGTGCATACAGGATAAACAGCGAGTCAGATTTTCTGACTCCAGCCGTCCTGGAAACATATATTTTCAGGGCCCTGACTACGTCCAGCAACTTGGAATCCTCCAAGTCCCTAGTAGCCGCAGGCACCACAATAGGTTGGTTTAAGTGAAATGCTGAAAACACCTTAGGGAGAAATTGAGGACGAGTCCGCAATTCCGCCCTGTCCGAATGGAAAATCAGATAAGGGCTTTTACAGGATAAAGCCGCCAATTCTGACACGCGCCTGGCCCAGGCCAGGGCCAAAAGCATGACCACTTTCCATGTGAGATATTTTAACTCCACAGATTTAAGTGGTTCAAACCAATGTGACTTTTGGAATCCAAAAAAAAAAAACTACATTGAGATCCCAAGTGCCACTGGAGGCACAAAAAGGAGGCTGTATATGCAGTACCCCTTTTACAAACGTCTGAACTTCAGGGACTGAAGCTAGTTCTTTTTGGAAGAAAATTGACAGGGCCGAAATTTGAACCTTAATGGACCCCAATTTCAGGCCCATAGACACTCCTGTTTGCAGGAAATGTAGGAATCGACCCAGTCGAATTTCCACCGTCGGGCCTTACTGGCCTCGCACCACGCAACATATTTTCGCCAATTGCGGTGATAATGTTTTTGCGGTTACATCCTTCCTGGCTTTGATCAGGATAGGGATGACTTCATCCGGAATGCCCTTTTTCCTTCAGGATCCGGCGTTCAACCGCCATGCCGTCAAACGCAGCCGCGGTAAGTCTTGGAACAGACAGGGTCCTTGCTGGAGCAGGTCCCTTCTTAGAGGTAGAGGCCACGGATCCTCCGTGAGCATCTCTTGAAGTTCCGGTTACCAAGTCCTTCTTGGCCAATCCGGAGCCACGAATATAGTGCTTACTCCTCACCATCTTATCAATCTCAGTACCTTGGGTATGAGAGGCAGAGGAGGAAACACATACCCTGACTGGTACACCCACGGTGTTACCAGAGCGTCTACAGCTATTGCCTGAGGGTCCCTGGACCTGGCGCAATACCTGTCGAGTTTTTCCCAACGGTTTATAATCCTGTGGAAGACTTCTGGGTGAAGTCCCCACTCTCCCCGGGTGGAGGTCGTGCTGAGGAAGTCTGCTTCCCAGTTGTCCACTCCCGGAATGAATACTGCTGACAGTGCTATCCCATGATTTTCCGCCCAGCGAAGAATCCTTGCAGCTTCTGTCATTGCCCTTCTGCTTCTTGTGCCACCCTGTCTGTTTACGTGGGTGACTGCCGTGATGTTGTCCGACTGGATCAACACCGGCTGTCCTTGAAGCAAAGGTCTTGCTAAGCTTAGAGCATTGTAAATGTCCCTTAGCTTCAGGATATTTATGTGAAGTGATGTCTCCAGGCTTGACCATAAGTCCTGGATATTCCTTCCCTGTGTGACTGCTCCCCAGCCTCGCAGGCTGGCATCCGTGGTTACCAGGACCCAGTCCTGAATGCCGAATCTGCGGCCCTCTAGAAGATGAGCACTCTGCAACCACCACAGGAGGGACACCCTTGTCCTTGGTGACAGGGTTATCCGCTGATGCATCTGAAGATGCGACCCGGACCATTTGTCCAGCAGGTCCCACTGGAAAGTTCTTGCGTGGAATCTGCCAAATGGGATTGCTTCGTAGGAAGCCCCCATTTTACCCAGAACCCTTGTGCATTGATGCACTGAGACTTGGCTCGGTTTGAGGAGGTTCCTGACTAGCTCGGATAACTCCCTGGCTTTCTCCTCCGGGAGAAACACCTTTTTCTGGACTGTGTCCAGGATCATCCCTAGGAACAGAAGACACGTCGACGGAACCAGCTGCGATTTTGGAATATTGAGAATCCAATCGTGCTGCCGCAACACTATCTGAGATAGTGCTACACCGACCTCCAACTGTTCCCTGGATCTTACCCTTATCAGGGAATCGTCCAAGTAAGGGATAACTAAAATTCCCTTCCTTCGAAGGAACATCATCATTTCGGCCATTACCTTAGTAAAGACCCGGGGTGCCGTGGACCATCCCTACGGCAGCGTCTGAACTGATAGTGACAGTTCTGTACCATAAACCTGAGGTACCCTTGGTGAGAAGGGTAAATTTGACATGAAGGTAAGCATCCTTGATGTCCCGAGACATCATGTAGTCCCCTTCTTCCAGGTTCGCAATCACTGCTCTGAGTGACTCAATCTTGAATTTGAACCTCTGTATGTAAGTGTTCAAAGATTTTAGATTTTAGAATCGGTCTCACCGAGCCGTCTGGCTTCGGTACCACAATAGTGTGGAATAATACCCCGTGTTCCCTGTTGCAGGAGGGGTACCTTGATTATCACCTGCTGGGAATACAGCTTGTGAATGGCTTCCAAAACTGCCTCCCTGTCCGGGGGAGACGTCGGTAAAGTCGACTTTTGGAAACGGCGAGGGGGAGACGTCTCGAATTCCAATATGTACCCCTGAGATATTACCTGAAGGATCCAGGGGTCTACTTGCGAGTGAGCCCACTGCGCACTGAAATTCATTGAGAACGGGCCCCCACCGTGCCTGAGCGTGTAAAGCCCTAGCGTCATACTGAGGGCTTGGCAGAGGCTGGAAAGGGTTTCTGTTCCTGGGAACTGGCTGATCTCTGCAGCCTTTTTCCTCTCCCTCTGTCACGAGCAGAAAAGAGGAACCTTTTGTCCGCTTGCCAACAAAGGACTGCGCCTGATAATACGGCGTCTTATTTTGAGAGGCGACCTGGGGTACAAACGTGGATTTCCCAGCTGTTGCCGTGGCCACCAGGTCTAAAAGACCGACCCCAAATGTCCCCTTTCAAAGGCAATACTTCCAAATGACGTTTGGAATCCGCATCACCTGACCATTTTACTGGTAGAATTGGACAACGCACTTATACTTGATGCCAGTCGGCAATTATTCCGCTGTGCATCATGCATATATAGAAATGCATCTTTTAAATGCTCTATAGGCAATAATATACTATCCTTATCTAGGATATCAATATTTCCAGTCAGGGAATCCGACCATGCCAACCCAGCACTGCACCTCCAGGCTGAGACGATAGCTGGTCGCAGTATAACACCAGTATGTGTGTAAATACCTTTTTTTGGATACCCTCCTGCTTTCTATCAGCAGGATCCTTAAGGGCGGCCATCTCATGAGAGGGTAGAGCCCTTGTTCTTACAAGCGTGTGAGCGCCTTATCCCCCCTAGGGGGTGTTTCCCAATGCAGCCTAACCTCTGGCGGGAAAGGGTATGCAGCCAATACTTTTTAAGAAATTATTAATTGTTATCGGGGGGAAACCCACGCATCATCACACATTTTATTTCTCAGATTCAGGAAAACTACAGGTAGTTTTTCCCTCACCGAACATAATACCCCTTTTTTGGTGGTACTCGTATTATCAGAAATGTATAAAACATTTTCCATTGTCTCAATCATGTAACGTGTGGCCCTACTGGAAATCACGGTTGTCTCTTCACCGTCGACACAGGAGTCAGTATCCGTGTCGGCGTCTGTATCTGCCATCTGCCTGACGGCCTATGAGACGTCTGGACAGGCACAAGCTGAGTAGCCGGCTGTCTCATGTCAACCACTGTTTTTTTATATAGAGCTGACACTGTCACGTAATTTTCAACAGTACATCCACTCAGGTGTCGACCCCCTAGGGGGTGACATCACTGTTACAGACACTCTGCTCCGCCTCCACATCATTTTCCTCCTCATACATGTCGACACACACGTACCGACACCCAGCACACACACAGGGAATGCTCTGATAGAGGACAGGACCCACTTAGCCCTTTGGGGAGACAAAGGGAGAGTTTGCCAGCACACACCAGAGCGCTATATATGTATAGGGACAACCTTACAATAAGTGTCTATCCCTTATAGCTGCTTATATCTGTTATTTTGCCAAATAAGTGCCCCCCTCTCTTTTTTTACCCTGTTTCTGTAGTTGCAGGATGCAGGGGAGATTCTGGGAGCCTTCCTACCAGCGGAGCTGTGTTGGAAAAATGGCGCTGTGTGCTGAGGAGATAGGCCCCGCCCCCTTCACGGCGGGCTCTTCTCCCGCTTTTTACTGGAAAACTGGCAGGGGTTAAATACATCCATATAGCCCAGGAGCTATATGTGATGTATTTTTCGCCAACTAAGGTAAATTCATTGCTTCCCAGGACGCCCCCCCCCCAGCGTCCTGCACCCTCAGTGACCGGAGTGTGAAGTGTGCTGAGAGCAATGGCGCACAGCTGCAGTGCTGTGCGCTACCTTATGAAGATAGGAAAGTCTTCTGCCGCCGATTTATGGACCTCTTCTTGCTTCAGCATCTGTAAGGGGGCCGGCGGCGCGGCTCCGGGACCCATCCATGGCTGGGCCTGTGATCGTCCCTCTGGAGCTAATGTCCAGTAGCCTAAGAAACCCAATCCACTCTGCACGCAGGTGAGTTCGTTTCTCTCCCCTAAGTCCCTCGATGCAGTGAGCCTGTTGCCAGCAGGTCTCACTGAAAATAAAAAACCTATTTAAACTTTTACTCTAAGCAGCTCAGGAGAGCCACCTAGATTGCACCCTTCTCGTTCGGGCACAAAATCTAACTGAGGCTTGGAGGAGGGTCATAGGGGGAGGAGCCAGTGCACACCAGCTAGTCCTAAAGCTTTTACTTTGTGCCCAGTCTCCTGCGGAGCCGCTATTCCCCATGGTCCTTTCGGAGTCCCCAGCATCCACTAGGACGTTAGAGAAAATAGTGTGTGCTGGCTCGATCGCCCTCTCGAGTCCCACGACGCAGGCAGACTGGTTGCCGACCAGTGCTGCCTGGAAATAACAAACTAACAAATTTCTGAAGAAAACTCTCGGGAGAGCACCCGGCTCCTTAGGCAAATTTTCTAAACTGAGTCTGCTGGGAGAGGCATAGAGGGGAGGAGTCTTCACACACTATTGATTTCTTAAAGTGCCAGGCTCCAGTGGACCCGATCTATACCCCATGGTAATATACTATTCCCCAGTATCCACTAGGACGTTAGAGAAAATAACTTGGCTCCGTTTCTCTATGCAGTCACAAAGTGTCTCCGTTGTGGCAGAAAAAGCTATTGGGGAGGGAGGGTGGTGTGGCTACCACTGTGCATGGGACAGACCTTCTACAATTATATAAATGGTATTTCTTGCAAGAGATATACTGTATATGTAATTTGCCTTAAACAATAAAAATACCCAGATCCCTCACCTCCATGGCTTCTTGGGCTATCTCGGGCATGTTCGTCTGTGGGACAAGCTGCACCAATCCATTAATTAACTCTGCGGTACTGTTCTGTGTGTCAGGCCCAGCTTTTCCAGAGTTCTGGAAACAAAGTAGAAAGAATACAGAAAATATAAGCAAATAACCACATTTCAATATGTACTTAGATTTTTTAATCTATTTGAGTAGCAAGAAGCGGATAAGCCAATCATGGAAAATATGCCTTTATGCCCTTTCTAAAAATGTAACAAAATTTGTAGCAAAATGCTGGCAGGGGGGTGAGGGGCGAGCGCAACAAAGCCCATTGCGGGCTCTCTGCGCTCGACACAGGTTCTAGTCCTACTCTATTGGTATCGAGAACACCCACGAGTGGGAATAGACCCTGTGGGTCAGCATCCCGACTTCCCGCATTTTTAGTGTTCGGGATCCCGGCGTCGACATGCTGACCGCCAATATCCTGAGCACCAGTAACATAACCGCATCTCTTATATTGCAGTTGTATCATAATCATGAATTGCTTTTTTATTTTTATCTTGAGACAATTTGTAAATGGTATGATCAGTTCTGTAACAAGTTGTTACTATTTTTTTTGCGGTGACTAAATAAAAATAAGATTTTAAACCTACCGGTAATTCTTTTTCTCCTAGTCCATAGAGGATGCTGGGGACTCCGTAAGGACCATGGGGTATAGACGGGCTCCGCAGGAGACATGGGCACTATAAAGAACTTTAGAATGGGTGTGCACTGGCTCCTCCCTCTATGCCCCTCCTCCAGACCTCAGTTAGAGAAACAGTGCCCAGAGGAGACGGACAGTACGAGGAAAGGATTTTGTTAATCTAAGGGCAAGATTCATACCATACCAGCCCACACCAATCACACCGTATAACCTGGAATATACGCAACAAGTTAACAGTATGAACAAAACAGTATCAGCTAACGACTAATCTTAACTGTAACATAACCCTTATGTAAGCAACAACTATATACAAGTCATGCAGAAATATGTCCACACTGGGACAGGCGCCCAGCATCCTCTACGGACTAGGAGAAAAAGATTTACCGGTAGGTTTAAAATCTTATTTTCTCTTACGTCCTAGAGGATGCTGGGGACTATACCAAAGCTCCAAACCGGGCGGGAGAGCGCGGATGACTCTGCAGCACCGATTAAGCAAACATGAGGTACTCATCAGCCAGGGTATCAAACTTGTAGAATTTTGCAAAAGTGTTTGAAACCGACCAAGTAGCTGCTGGGCAAAGCTGTAAAGCCGAGACGCCTCGGGCAGCCACCCAAGAAGAGCCCACCTTTCTAGTGGAATGGGCCTTTACCGAATTTGGTACCGGCAATCCAGCCGTAGAATGAGCCTGCTGAATCGTGTTACAGATCCAGCGAGCAATAGTCTGCTTAGAAGCAGGAGCGCCAACCTTGTTGGCTGCATACAGGACAAACAGAGCTTCTGTTTTCCTAATTCGAGCCGACCTGGCTACGTACATTTTTAAGGCCCTGACTACATCAAGGGATTTGGAATCCTCCAAGTCTCCCGTAGCCACAGGCACCACAATAGGTTGGTTCATATGAAACGATGACACCACCTTAGGCAAAAATTGAGGACGAGTCCTCAACTCTGCTCTATCCACATGGAAAATGAGATAGGGGCTCTTATGAGACAAGGCCGCCAATTCGGACACCTACCTTGCAGATGCCAAGACCAACAACATGACCACCTTCCAAGTGAGAAATTTTAACTCAACAGTTTGAAGAGGCTCAAACCAGTGAGATTTTAGGAACGTTAAGGTCCCATGGTGCCACTGGGGGCACAAAAGGAGGCTGGATGTGCAGCACTCCCTTTACAAAAGTCTGGACTTCTGGGAGAGAAGCCAATTCTTTCTGGAAGAATACAGAAAGGGACGAAATCTGTACCTTAATGGAGCCTAACTTTAGGCCCATATCCACTCCTGTCTGTAGAAAATGGAGAAAACGGCCCAAGTGGAAGTCTTCCGTAGGAGAATTCTTGGCTTCACACCAAGAAACATACTTCCTCCAGATACGGAAATAATGTTTCGCCGTCACCTCCTACCTAGCCTTTATCAGAGTAGGGATGACTTCCTCCGGAATACCCTTCCCAGCTAGGATTTGGTGTTCAACCGCCATGCCGTCAAACGTAACCACGGTAAGTCTTGGAACACGCAGGGCCCCTGCTGCAACAGGTTCTCCCAGAGAGGAAGAGGCCATGGATCTTCTGTGAGCAAGCTCCTGAAGATCTGAATACCAGGCCCTTTGAGGCCAATCTGGAACAATGAGTATTGTCTGCACTCTTTTTCGTCTTATGATTCTCATTATCTTTGAGATGAGAGGAAGAGGAGGGAACACATTGACCGACTGAAACACCCATGGTGTCACGAGAGCGTCCACCGCTACTGTCCGAGGGTCTCTGTACCTGGCACAATACCTCCGAAGCTTCTTGTTGAGGCGTGGCGCCATCATGTCTATTTGAGGAAGTCCCCAAAGACTTGTTATCTCTGCAAAAACTTCTTGATGAAGTCCCCACTCTCCTGGATGGAGATAGTGTCTGCTGAGGAAGTCTGCTTCCCAGTTGTCCACTCCCGGAATGAATACCGCTGACAGAGCGCTTACATGATTTTTTGCCCAGCGCAGAATCCTGGTGGCTTCCGCCATTGCCACTCTGCTCCTTGTCCCGCCTTGGCGGTTTACATGAGCCACGACTGTGACGTTGTCTGATTGACGTTGTCTGATAGTATCAGAACCGGTAGGTCGCGAAGAATATTCTCCGCTTGTCGTAGGCTGTTGTATATGGCCCTCAATTCCAGTATGTTGGTGTGTAGACAAGCCTCCTGGCTTGACCACAGTCCCTGAAAATTACTTCCTTGTGTGACTGCTCCCCATCCTCGGAGGCTCGCGTCCGTGGTCACCAGAACCCAGTCATGAATTCCGAACCTGCGACCCTCTAGAAGGGGAGTGCTCTGGAGCCACCACAAGACAGACACCCTGGCCCTGGGGGACAGGGTTATTTTCTGATGTATATGTAGATGGGACCCAGACCACTTGTCCAGAAGGTCCCACTGAAACGTCCTCGCATGAAACCTGCCGAAGGGGATGGCCTCGTAGGTCGCCACCATTTTCCCCAGTACTTGAGTGCATTGATGGACTGACACGTTTTTCGGTTTTAACAGATCTTTTACCATCTTCTGGAGTTCCTGGGCTTTTTCCCTCGGGAGAAAAACCTTCTTTTGTTCTGTGTCCAGAATCATGCCTAAGAAAGATAGCCGAGTCGTTGGAACCAACAGCGACTTTGGTAGATTTAGAATCCATCCATGTTGCTGTAGCACTCCCAGGGAGAGCGACACGCTTTTCTGCAACTGTTCCTTTGATCTCGCTTTTATCAGGAGATCGTCCAAGTACGGGATAATTGTGACTCCTTGCCTGCGTAGGAGCACCATCATTTCCGCCATTACCTTGGTGAACACCCTCGGGGCCGTGGAAATCCCAAACGGCAACGTCTGAAACTGGTAATGACAGTCCTGTACAGCGAATCTCAGGTATGCCTGATGAGGAGGATATATGGGGACGTGAAGGTATGCATCCTTTATGTCTAATGGCACCATAAAATCCCCCCCTTCCAGGCTGGAGATGACTGCCCTGAGCGATTCCATCTTGAACTTGAACCTTTTTAAGAACAGGTTCAGGGATTTTAGATTTAGAATGGGTCTGACTGAGCCATCCGTTTTCGGGACCACAAATAGGGTTGAATAGTACCCTTTCCCCTGTTGTGTTAGGGGAACCTTGATAATCACTTGCTGTTGACACAGCTTTTGAATTGCAGCTAAAATTATCTCCCTCTCTGGGGGAGAAGCTGGTTAAGCCGATTTGAAGAATCGACAAGGAGGCACTTCTTCGAATTCCAGCTTGTAGCCCTGGGATACAATTTCCATCGCCCAAGGATCCACGTCCGACTGAACCCAGACGTGGCTGGAAAGTCGAAGACGTGCCCCCACCAGTGCGGCCTCCCTCAGTGGAGCCCCAGCGTCATGCGGTGGATTTAGTAGAAGCCGGGGAGGACTTCTGTTAATGGGAACTGGCCGCAGCAGGCACTGTTATCCCTCTGCCCTTACCTCTGGCGAGGAAGGAAGAGCCCCGACCTCTTCTGGACTTATGCGACCGAAAGGACTGCATCTGATACTGTGGAGTTTTCTTTTGCTGTGGGGGAACAAAAGGCAAAAAGGTAGATTTACCCGCGGTAGCTGTGGAAACTAGGTCCGCGAGACCTTCCCCAAATAAAACCTCACCCTTGAAAGGTAAAACTTCCATATGCCTCTTTGAGTCAGCATCAGCCGTCCATTGGCGGGTCCACAGTGCTCGCCTAGACGAGACCGCCATCGTATTTGGCCCTTGAACCTAGTAGTCCGACATCTCTCTGAGCATCTCTCATATATAAGACTGCATCTTTGATGTGACCTAAGGTCAACAAAATGGTATCCCTATCTAGGGTATCAATATCAGCTGACAAGGTATCTGTCCAAGCTGCTACCGCGCTACAGACCCAAGCCGATGCTATAGCCGGTCTGAGTAAAGCACCAGTATGTGTATAAATTGATTTTAAGTTTACTGTCTGCGATCAGCAGGATCTTTGAGAGCTGCCGTGTCTGGGGACGGTAGCGCCACCTTTTTAGATAAGCGCGTCAAAGCTTTGTCCACCCTGGGCGAGGATTCCCACCGTAACCTGTCCTGAGCCGGGAAAGGATACGCCATAAGAACTCTTTTGGGAATCTGCAGTTTTTTGTCTGGAGTTTCCCAAGCTTTTTCAAATAACGCGTTCAGCTCATGAGATGGGGGAAAGGTTACCTCAGGTTTCTTTTCCTTAAACATGTGTACCCTCGTGTCAGGGACAGATATGCAAAACATCTTTTATTGCAATAATCATATAATGAATACTTTTGGCCACCCTTGCATCATCGTAGTCGACACTGGAGTCAGAATCCGTGTCGGTATCAGTGTCTGCTATTTGGGATAGGGGACGTTTTTGAGACCCTGAAGGGCCCTGTGATGATTGACTCCCCGTATTATCCCTGGACTCTGCTTTGTCAAATCTCTTATGTAACAAGGTCACATTTGCATTTAAAACATTCCACATGTCCAACCAATCAGGTGTCGGCGTTGCCGACGGAGACACCACAATAGTCTGCTCCACCTCATCTCTGGGAGAGCCTTCCGCCTCAGACATGCCGGCACAGGCGTACAGACACCTCCCACACACACAGGGATTATATATATATATATATATATATATATATATATATATATATATAGACAGTTCCCCCAATAAGGCCCTTTGGAGAGACAGAGAGAGAGAGTATGCCAGCACACACCCAGCGCCAATAACACTGGAAACAAAATTTAAATAAACAGCGCTTTTATATAATCATATAGATAAATCTATACACTCACTGCGCCTTACAAGAGCCCCCCCCCCCCTCTTTTTTGCCCTCTTGCACCCGTGTTTAGCAGGGGAGAGTCCGGGGAGCTAGCTTCTGCAGTGTGCTGTGGAGAAAATGGCGCTGGTCAGTGCTGTGAGATCAAGCTCCGCCCCCTCAGCGGTGGGCTTCGGTCCCGCTCAAATTTATTTATACTGGCGGGGGATTATAAAATATAGTGCCTCCGCAGGCTATATATTCATATGAGCCAGTCCTAGAGGTTTATTGCTGCCCCGGGCGCCCCCCCTCCCCCCCTGCGCCCTGCACCCATCAGTGCCTGCAGTGTGTGTAGTGTGTGGGAACAATGGCGCGCAGCGTTACCTCAGAGAAGATCTAAAGTCTTCTGCCGCCTTTGAAGTCTTCTTTCTTCTTATACTCACCCGGCTTCTATCTTCCGGCTCTGCAAGGAGGACGGCGGCGCGGCTCCGGGACGAACAGCGAGGGTGAGACCTGCGTTCCGACTCCCTCTGGAGCTAATGGTGTCCAGTAGCCTAAGAAGCAGAGCCTATCATTTAAGTAGGTCTGCTTCTCTCTCCTCAGTCCCACGATGCAGGGAGCCTGTTGCCAGCAGTGCTCCCTGAAAATAAAAAACCTAACAAAATTCTTTTTCAGAGAAACTCTGGAGAGCTACTCTGTAATACACCCTCTCCCCTCAGGGCACAAAATCCAACTGGAGGAGGGGCATAGAGGGAGGAGCCAGTGCACACCCATACTAAAAGTTCTTTATAGTGCCCATGTCTCCTGCAGAGCCCGTCTATTCCCCATGGCCCTTACGGAGTCCCCAGCATCCTCTAGGACGTAAGAGAAAAGGGGATTTTTGGTTACTTACCATTTATTCCTTTCCTCAGAGTCATGCTGGAGGACACTGGACCATGGGAGTTGCTGGGGCTATAGGAGCTGGTACTTAAACTAGGAGTTTAAAACATACAATTATGCTTACACATCACATATAATGCATACCTCCCAACTTCTTAAGACTTTGAATCGGGACTGAAAAGAGGGAGGCGCTCAGACCCCATGACCCCTGTTCTCATTATTTTGGGGGCTTGTCCAGCGCTACAGAAATACTGCCATTTATCCTTATTACCAGATTACTGTATGTGCTTTTGTGAAATGCATTTGCCTAAGGGTTAATATGCATGTTATATATTCTGATAGTATCTGCCTATGAATCAGAAACTTATGCGAATTATAAAAGAACCGGTTCATTTTTTATAGAAGACCTGTTCCTCATATACAAAACTTCAATTAGGAGCTACACTTGTCTCTTTTGCTCCTGGTATGAAAAGAGCATTAACAGAGAGATCCAGATACACTGGCCTGTTTCCCATATACAACAGACCCAGGAGATGTCATACTAATATATGTCTGTCTCTTCTGCTCTTGAGATAAAATAAATAGTTTCACTCACAGTCTGTGGAAAAAAGACAGCACACTGTACATAACGTACTAAAAAAAGTTACCGGTATTGTTATAAGCTTAGAACTGAAGAATAGTTGAAACCTTATGCAACCAAGGATACAGATACCCATTACAAGTGTTCTGATAAACCAGGTCCAATTTTTATTTGCATTTACGCCTTGATGTGCAAAACTATAATTCACCAAAGCCAATGTGTACTAAAATAGACGGGTTTTATTGATGAGATTTGTAAAGGTGGGTACACACTATTAGATATATCTGCAGATCAATTGATCTGCAGATATATCTATGTACGGATCGGGCAGTGTGCTGTGCATACACACAGCCCGATCCGTCGGGAGACTGACGTCATGAACTGGGCGGGCGGGCGCTCGCGCCCGCCCAGTTCACCTGTCAATCATTGCCGGCCGCCGCAGCATGTGTACGGGCGGTCGGACGACCGCCCCGTAAACACACAGCGACGGGCCAATATATCGTTAGATATATTGGCTGTCGGCTGTGCTGCGCGGCCGACGCGATACGTCTGTGAACGACGGAGTTCACAGACGTATCGCCCGTACACACTGGCCGACGGTCCCGCGATGTATCGGCCGTTCAAGAGAACGGCCGATACATCAACCAGTGTGTACGGGCCTTAAGTCATTTTCACAGTGTTACTTCAAATGCACAATTATACATTATATGTGATGTGTAAACATAATTGTACGGTTTAAACTCAATAAGCAGCACATTTGGAACATCTCTTTCAAACCTACATTTAATATACCTGTATATCGAATACATATTAAATCAGCAGTCAAGAGTGCCCTTAAACAAGAGTCTTCTTTATTTCTCCGAGCAGTAGTAGTCTATACTTCTGACTCAGGGGAGTACCACCAACCCACATACATCTGGTGTATTATAGACAGATGTGGCTCCAATGAATGACATAGGTAGTTGGTTAAGAAAATAAACACAATTTTATTTTCTCGCTGTACCACCTTCTAGTGATGAGCGGGTTCGGTTTTACTCGGTTTTACTCGGTTCTCAAAACGGCATCTTAATGGCTCACGGATGTCACGTGTTTTGGATAGCCAATAAGGTTCTGTTTTGAGAACCGAGTAAAACCGAGTAAAACCGAACCCGCTCATCAGGCACCTTCCCGGTGCACCACACCCGAACTGGAGGTAAGGAAGGGACCTAGTGTGGAGCCACAACTCCTTTCCCATTTTCCCAGATTTCTCCAATTTATTTAAAAAAAAAAAACGTTCCCTTTAAACCTGAGCTTCTCCCCTCTGCAACTTCCACCAGGCAAGTAAAATTAAGAGCCTGATAAGGAGAAGCAGTAACTCAGTGAAACCGTTATAATAACGAGAAAGCAAAACAGTAGGGAAGACCGTCAAGAACAAAACACTACACGACTGAATGTGAACGCAGTGTCCCCCAGCATGACTCACAGAAAAGCATTCAAAAGTCACAAAAAATCACCACTTCTCTTTTGTCGCTGCTGGGGGACACTGGACCACATGATGTTCAACAGCCGCCCCCAGGGGATGGAACACTGAGGCTGCCTAACAGGAGAACTGTACACCCAAAGTGGGCGCCGCCAGAAACAAAGACATGAACACAGTAAAAAAATGAGCTAAAGTGTGGACAGAGGATCAAGTCGCAGTCCGGCAGACTTGCTCAGTGGAAGCCCCTTGCCGCACTACAATAGAGCCAGATCATCACGGCCCCGGAAGTCACCGCCGGAGGAAACACAGAACAGATGATGCCCTGAATTAAGTGGAAAGTGGAAAAAACCTTAGGTTGAAACGTAGGAACTGTACAAAGAACTGCCTTATTGTAATGAAATAGAAGAAAAGTCGGAAAGCTCGACAAAGCACCCAATTCTGAAACAGGCCCAGCTGAGGCAATGGCCATAAAAAAAACCAGTCTCCATTCAATAAACTTAAAATCTGCAGAATCCAAAGGCACAAAGGGAGCCTGCTTGAGAGCCGAGAGCACCGTGTTAAGATCCCATGCAGCCACAGGTGGAAAAAATGGAGTCTGAACCCGCAACACACCATGTAAAAAAATAAAATAAAAAAAAGGATTTTAATACCTACGGGTAAATCCTTTTCTCTTAGTCCGTAGAGGATGCTGGGGTCACTTCAAGAACCATGGGGTATAGACGGGATCCACAGGAGACATGGGCACTTTAAGACTTTTAAAGGGGAGTGAACTGGCTCCTCCCTCTATGCCCCTTCTCCAGACTCCAGTTATAGGAACTGTGCCCAGGGAGACAGACATTTCGAGGAAAAGGATTTATAGTTAAACTAAGGTGAGATACATACCAGCTCACACCTCAAGCACGCCGTACAACATGGCATTTAACACAACGCAAGTCAACGGCATGAACCACATCAGCAACAGGCTGATCATAAACGTAACAACCTGTGTGTATCCACAACTAATAACTGCAGATACAGTACGCACTGGGACGGGCGCCAAGCATCCTCTACGGACTAAGAGAAAAGGATTTACCGGTAGGTATTAAAATCCTATTTTCTCATGCGTCCTAGAGGATGCTGGGGTCACTTCAAGAACCATGGGGTTTATACCAAAGCTCTAGAACGGGCAGGAGAGTGCGGATGACTCTGCAGCACCAATTGACCAAACATGAGGTCCTCATTAGCCAGGGTATCAAACTTGTAGAACTTCGCAAAGGTGTTTGAACCCAACCAAGTAGCCGCTCGGCAAAGTTGTAATGACTAGACCCCCCCGGGCAGCCGCCCAGGACGAGCCCACTTTCCTGGTAGAATGGGCCTTCACCGATTTCGGTAATGGCAATCCAGCCGTAGAATGAGCCTGCTGAATCGTATGACAGATCCAGCGCGCAATAGTCTGTTTGGAAGCAGGAGCCCCAATTTTATTGTGAGCATACAAGACAAACAGAGCCTCTGTTTTCCTAAGGTGAGCCGTTTTGGCGACATAAATTTTCAAAGCTCTTACTACATCGAGAAACTTCGATTCCAGCAAGGCGTCAGTAGCCACTGGCACCACAATAGGTTGGTTAAAAATGGAACGATGACACCACTTTCGGCAGAAACAGCTGACGAGTCCTTAATTCTGCTCTATCCTCATGGAAGATCAAATAAGGGATCTTGTGAGACAAGGCCGCCAATTCAGACACCCGCCTTGCGGAAGCTAAGGCCAACAGCATGGCCACTTTCCAAGTAAGGAATTTCAACTCTACCTCCTGTAAAGGTTCAAACCAATGCAACTGAAGGAAGTTCAACACCACGTTAAGATCCCATGGTGCCACAGGGGGCACAAAAGGAGGTTGGATGTGCAATATGCCTTTCACAAAGGTCTGAACTTCTGGAAGTGAAGTCAATTGTTTTTGGAAGAAAACTGATAAAGTCGAAATTTGAACTTTAATTGAGGCCAACTTGAGGCCTGCATCCACACCAGCTTGTGGAAAATGGAGAAAACGTCCTAACTGAAATTCTTCCGTAGGAGCTTTCTTGGATTCACACCAAGACACGTATTTTCTCCAAATACGGTGGTAATGTTTAGACGTTACTCCTTTCCTGGCCTGAATAAGAGTAGGGATGACTTCCTTTGTAATACCCTTTCGGGCTAGGATCCGGCGTTCAACCTCCAAGCCTTCAAACGAAGTCGCAGGAAGTCTTGGAACACGCACGGCCCCTGTTGTAACAGATCCTCCCTCAGAGGAAGAGGCCAGGGATCTCCTATGAGTAATTCCCGAAGATCTGGATACCAAGCCCTCCTTGGCCAATCTGGAACAATGAGAATCGCTTGAACCTTTGTTCTTCTTATGATCTTTATCACTTTTGGAATGAGTGGAAGCGGAGGAAACACGTACACCGACTGAAACACCCACGGTGTCACTAGGGCGTCCACTGTTATTGATTGAGGGTCTCTCGACCTGGAACAAGATCTCTGAAGTTTCTTGTTAAGGCGAGATGCCATCATGTCTATTTGAGGAATTCCCCAAAGACTTGTCACTTCTGCAAAGACCTCTTGATGAAGACCCCACTCTCCTGGATGGAGATCGTGTCTGCTGAGGAAGTCTGCCTCCCAGTTGTCTACTTCTGGAATGAAGATCGCTGACAGAGCGCTTGCATGCCTTTCCACCCAACGGAGCACCTTTGTGGCCTCTGCCATTGCCGCTCTGCTCTTCGTTCCGCCATGGCGGTTTACGTACGCTACTGCTGTTGTCCGACTGAATTAAGACGGGCAGATTGCGAAGAACATGTTCCGCTTGCAGAAGGCCGTTGTAAATGGCCCGTAACTCCAGCACGTTTATGTGTAGACACATTTCCTGGCTTGACCAGTTTTCCTGGAAGCTTTCCCCCTAAGTAACTGCTCCCCAGCCTCGGAGACTCGCATCCGTGGTCACTACGATCCAGTCCTGGATCCCGAACCTGCGTCCTGTAAGAGCTGTGTAGCCACCACAGGAGTGAGATTCTGGTCTTGGAGGACAGGGTTATCCTTCGGTGCATGTGCAGATGGGACCCGGACCACTTGTCCAATAGGTCCCGACAGGGTCACTCCCACAGCCTTTTGTGTCCCCAACACAGTCTCCTCCTGGGAGGAGCACTCAGCTTCAGACATGCCGAAACACATGCACCTACCACACGCAGACACACTGGGCCTATAGGGGACAGACCTGCAGCAAAGCCTGTCAGAGAGACACAGAGGGAGATATAGCCAGCCCACACCCCAGCGCCCAAAACCCGGTCTGAACAGTACAGACAATATCCCAGACCTGCAGCGCTTTTATAAACTAGTATTATGTACCAAAATTGCTGTGTCTCCCCCTTCCCCCGTTTTCCACCCTGTTACTTGTTACAGCAGTGTGAGGAAGGACCAGCGTCTCTGCAGCCATGTGAAGAGAAATGGCACCAGGCTGTGTGCTGTGAGGGCTAAGCCCCGTCCACTTACTGGCGCGCTTCAGACCCGCTCATTTTTAAACTTTTTGACACTGGCGGGGGTCCGGACAGTGCCCAGGCACCTTGCCCGCTGTTGCCAGATAGATAAATGAGGTTTATATGCTGCCCCCCCACCCCCTGCCGCGCTGTTGTGCGTGGGAGCATGGCGCGCAGCGCGGCTGTTGTGCGGTACCTCAAAGCAGTCACTGAAGTCTTCTGATCTTCTACTACTCACCTGTCTTCTGACTTCTGGCTCTGCAAGGGGGTTGACGGCGGGCTCCGGGAATTAACCCCTCGGCGTACCTAGTGTTCCAAACCCTCAGGAGCTAATGGTGTCCTGTAGCCAAAGAAGCAGATCCTTTAACCTCACAGAAGTAGGTCTGACTTCTCTCCCCTAAGTCCCACGAAGGAGGGAGACTGTTGCCAGCGGTGCTCCCTGAAAATAAAAAACCTTACATAAAGTCTTTTCAGAGAAACTCAGTAGAGCTCCTCAGTGTGCATCCAGTCTGCCTGGACACAGATTCTAAACTGGAGTCTGGAGGAGGGGCATAGAGGAAGGAGCCAGTTCACACCCCTTTGAAAGTCTTAAAGTGCTCACGTCTCCTGTGGGGTCTATACCCCATGGTTCTTGAAGTGACCCCAGCATCCTCTAGGATGTATGAGAAAAAGGTCTCAACCTCAGGAAGAAGAACCAGACGGCATTATAAATAGAACACACAGATCCAAAATTTGCACTTTCAAGGAACCTCGTCATAAACCACTGTCCAAGCCCCCCTGAAGAAAAGCCAAGAAACAGGAAATGCGAAACCTGAGATGTATGAAACCCATGCATTTCACACCACTGGTGAAATGCACCAACCTTTAAAATGTGGTCAAACCTCCAAAAATGCCATTTTCAAAGGTTTGGCCTCTTACCGCATATGCAGCAAACACCGGTATGCGATCGAATCCGGGGCTTGGATGCATTGAGCAACGCCCCAATAGAAGGCTGTGGCTACTTTCATGTTTTCTCGTTGAGTGGGATCCTATCCGATCTCTCCCAGCAGCCCCGTGGCACGTGCGTCAGTCCATGCATGCCCAGATAGGACTCCGGGTCATAAATCTGGAAATCCTATAATTGCAAAGGGCAGCTCTTACCACAAGGGATGTCCTTTGGGATTTTCGTCAAGCATACTTTGTTAATAAATGCTGGTATGCTTGCGAAGAGAGGCGGGATGCATGCAAGCAAAATTCGATGCTTGATGCATCCCGCTAACAAGATGTAGATATTTCAGGCCCTGTGATAATTGCATGATGAAACCTTTTCAAGGGCTGAATAGTACAGATGACCATCTGAGAAAAACCCTTGTCCTTCAAAAGCCTGGCCATTAAAACCAACCGAGGAAGCTCCTTGTGCGGAAATGGACCCTGCAGCAGCAGATACATCCGTAGTGTAAGATGCCACCTGGGACCTATCACCAGTTTGAGTACGTCATCGCACAGGGACCTGCGTGGCCAGTATGGAGCCCTTAGGATTATCGGTACCCCTTGTTCCTTGACCAGCATGAGTACATGGGGAAAGAGATACGCCAAGCGGAAGTTCCATAGTACTGTCATGGACCTCGCACAAAACCGGGGTACCTTGAAGTTGTGATGAGAGGTCATGAGGTCCTCCTCCAGAAGACCCTAGTTCCGAACCAACTGCTGGAAAACCTCCGGATGGAATGGTCACTCCACCAGGAGCAACGTGGTCTGCTTAGGAAGCCTGCCTCCCAATTTTCCACCCTCAATATGAACACTGCAGAAATCGCTGGAACAAAGGCCTCCACCCAGGAAAGAACGTGGTCCACCTCCGCACCCACTCTCAAGGTGCCATCCCGATGATTGACATACGCCACAGAATTGTCAAACTGAATCCACACAGGACAGCTTGCCAGGAAAGTCTGGGCTTTCAATAGAGCTAGATAGGTGGGTCAGAGCTCAAGCACACTGATCGGCATGGCCTCCTCCGATGATGACCAAAGACCCTGGAGGCGAATGTGTTTCCCAGTTTGCATTCTTGCCCCGGCACAAGAGCAATAACTCCCTCTGAAATCAGAGAAGTTATTGCCTGGGTCAAGGCTGCCTTCTTCACCTTCCTGAGAAGTGTGATGCTAAAAAAAGTCACCTGAGGTTGAATACGTAACCCCTGGAAATGATGCCCAGAAACCAAGTGCCCGTAGACTATGCCACCCACCGGTCCTTGAACTGGAGCAGGCATCCACCTACCCGTGAACAAAGTGGTTGGTAAAAGACTCCGTCAGGCACTAGGCTTCTCAGGAGCCTTAGCCCCAGAGCATCTGTTGGGGTCAGAAAAATGGCCTATTGGATTCTCTTCCGGGGGAAAACCTTTACCTGGCAAAGTGGTTCTCAAACTTTTTTGAATCACGGTGTACTAGAGGATCAGAATTTATTTCACAGCACCCCTACGCCAAAAGTTTCTTACTGAGAAATTTTGAAAGAAATATTAAATGAAGTAAATTGTGTTTATAGGTCATCTTAAGTTCAGTTATGTGGTGAAGGACAAGATTTGCTTCTGTTTGTCCACATATTTTATGATTGGCAGATACTAGCACTGGTTTTGTTTATTACACTGAGCATAAAAAAATTCAATTGGTCCTGAACCACCAATCCATGGCATCACTGCAAGTGTCCTGAGGCACCCCAGGGTGCCACAGCACACAGTTTGAGAACTACTGCCCTGGCATATAGTTCTCTATAAAACAAAAACAAAAATTTACAAAGAAAATGTAAATAACCAAAGGGGCTGTAACAGCACTAACAAAACATGCCAAACTCCGACAGACACTTAAACAGCACTGGCCTGTTGGGAGTTGCAGAGGGGAGGAGCTTAGACTTATAGGGAAAGTTTTTTTTTTTAACTAAGTGCCAGCTCCTATAGCAACAGCAACTGACGAAAGAGAAAATGTGTAACCAAAAAAAATAGTTACAATTCCTCCAGACTCTGAGAACAATTACAGATTACAACTGAAACACTGTCATGTGTATGTATTTGTCCAATAAATAAATCGGAGAAGGGGAGAATCCATATGTAAAATGATATCTTGGAGAATTAGGACACAATTATAGTCTGCTATAATCTCTATATTATCTCTATATTATGTGGTTAAATATTTTCATTTAGCAATTGCTGAAAAAAGGTCTTAAAAGGGAAAACCCTTTATCTAATAAAAAAAATGAGCTACTTAAAGAGCAGGCAGATAGATGATACAAAAAAAAGAAATGAATTGCTTTTGTTTCAATGTAGCTAAAAGTATAAAGGTGGGTACACACTAACTCACCGGTGTGATATTGACGGTGTCAGCATGGGCAAGTGCGTACACACTTGTCGATGACAACAGCAGCGTGTTTTCGGCAGCATGACCCTCGCCGGTGATGTCGCCTGTCAGACCTGCATGCAGTCCGACAGAGACTGTCGGCTGTCTGCATTGACATCGCATAGTGTGTACACACCGGACTATTTAAAATGATATGTCGTTCCAATGCATCAGAATCATCCATATCGCTGTAAATGTAGTCTAGTGTGTACACAATTTAATTATTTACATGTAGATGCTAGTGATTTTTTTTTACATAACATTTATAAAATGCTAATATACTATTTTAAAAACTCTTGCACTCGCCTTAATAAAAGGATGTAAAAGAGAAGCAAAAACAAAAAATGGGTTTTCAGTCATTTATTACTTCTACTTATAATCCTGCTATATTATTACTTTTAAGAATTATGCAACTACTGTAGGATAAAAAGGAATGAATGTCTAATATTGTTTTTCAGCAGACCTGGTTACATAATATGATTGACCACCTGAGACATGTACTATAGCTTTACTTACATACAATAGCAGCTTTGGGTCTCCATGGATGAGTTTAACCAGAGCCAGTAACAAGTATTTATAACTTCTAGTTTCCAGGTCTGTAGGTTTCTCTTTAAACTTAAGGTATGGCATTTTCTCTTTAAAGGTAAGACTCTGAGGAAAAATTCCAGCACACTGTCAATAGAAGGAATTACAGACTATACATTTAGAATACAATATCATTGAAATCAGTATACATAGTGTACTTTTTTCATTTTCACAATCAAAAATGGCAATTCTAAACATAAAACATTTCCCAGTTTTGTTCCTTAATACCTTCATTTATGTCTGAAAATCTTTAGCTCATTACTTAATTCAATGACTTGAAAGAAAGAAAAGCTCAGGCTCATATGTACTAAAAAAAAAACAACAACAAAAAAAAACTAGTCCTGTAAATTACATGATCTAGTTCTAAAGTTACAGTTGCTCTTGACAAGCTCAGGTATATACTGTACAAATACTGGTGAAAATATATAAAAATCAGCACAGAGCAAGAGTGGGCTAGACCTACTGTACATAACAAAAATAGAAAAAAACCCACAGTACAGTATCTTCTACATTGCAGCTCCTCACAACCTGACATTAAAATCCATTTTTTTACTACAGCTTTTTTCTGTTAGAAAGTGCTTGTAAACGAGAATGAAACCCATGTATTGCAATGAACAAACCCATACTACCGCTTGCATTCAAAAACATAGTTTTGCAACACTGCTTCCTCCATTTACTTGCATAAACAGATTATCTTCCATTAACCCATCCTAACAGCAACTGCAAGTACCCATTAATGACTAAAAATGCAGACTTGCATAAACAGCAGTATCACTGCAGCTTAACACTAATGAATGAATGGCCTTTATAAACCCACCTCCTTAGGAAACCCACTAAGGTTCTCTTCTTACAGAATGTTTTTGTGAAAAGTAAGCGATGAAGACACAGTCACCAGGAAGTACTGTAGATGCTGGAGCCATTGGCACCGCCACCCAGAAGCAGTTCCAGGGGCCAGTGAAGAAATATGATAGTGGCTGCAACAGCGGTCAAACAGCTCCAGTAGGAGTGACCAGTAATGGTGGGTTACAGACTATAAACCATTACCCAAAGGATCAAAATAATCCTCACACTGATAGGGCGGCAAAGTAACACATTTCTGTCACCTTTTCCAATTTACTTTATTTTCTTTAAACCTAAATACCAGTAATGCCCACTTCTTTAAAGCCTGGCCACTTCCTGACAGAATAAGAAACAATCATACATTAAAAGGAGAAGCACATTTTGTATAAAAATTATGTTATACATAGGGGTATATGCAATTATCGGCAAATTATCGGCCGTTTTTCAACTCGACACAATTCGACAGGCTAATTTCGGCAAGTGGGTGCCGAAATTGACCATATGCAATAAAAAACGGATTCGACAGTCCCGCGGCCGAAAAACGGCCGATTTGACGGATTTTGATCCGTTTTTTTTAAAAACTTGAAAAACCGTGAAAAACCCGGAAAAAAATGGCGTGGGGTCCCCCCTCCAAAGCATAACCAGCCTCGGGCTCTTCGAGCTGGTCCTGGTTCTAAAAATCCGGGGGGGAAATTGACAGGGATCCCCCGTATTTTTAAAACCAGCACCGGGCTCTGCGCCTGGTGCTGTTGCAAAAAATCCGGGGGACAAAAAGAGTAGGGGTCCCCCGTATTTTATACACCAGCATCGGGCTCCACTAGCTGGACAGATAATGCCACAGCCGGGGGTCACTTTTATACAGTGCCCTGCGGCCGTGGCATTAAATATCCAACTAGTCACCCCTGGCCGGGGTACCCTGGGGGAGTGGGGACCCCTTCAATCAAGGGGTCCCCCCCCCCAGCCACCCAAGGGTGAAGCCCGAGGCTGTCCCCCCCCATCCAAGGGCTGCGGATGGGAGGCTGATAGCCTTGAGAAATGTGAAAGAACATTGTTTTTTCCAGTAGTACTACAAGTCCCAGCAAGCCTCCCCCGCAAGCTGGTACCTGGAGAACCACAAGTACCAGCATGCGGGAGAAAAACGGGCCAGCTGGTACCTGTAGTTCTACTGGAAAAATAATATCCAAATAAAAACAGGAGACATCTTGATAGTAAAACTTTATTACACAACTGCCGACACACACATACTTACCTATGTTGACCCGACGACTGCCACAGTCTCCGACGATCCGGGGTACCTGTGAAAAAAATTAGACTCACCTGATCCAGTGTCCGGGAAATAATCCACGTACTTGGTAAAAAAAGAAAACGCATACCCGACCATGCCGGACTGAAAGGGGTCCCATGTTGACACATGGGACCCCTTTCCCCGAATGTGCCGGGACCCCACGTGACTCCGGTCACTGAGGTCCCTTAGGCCAATCAGGAAGCGCTACTTCCGTGGCGCTTACCTGATTGGCTGTGCGCGTCTGAGGTCAGACAGCGCATCGCATAGCTTCCTCCATTACTTTCAATGGTGGGAACTTTGCCGTCAGCGGTGGGGTTACCAGCGGTCAGCCGCTGACCGCGGGTGACATCACTGCTGACGCAAAGTTCCCACCATTGAGTATAATGGAGAGGCTTTGCGAGGCGCTGTCTGACAGCTCAGACGTCCAGCAAATCAGCAGAGTGCAAGGACGTTGCGCTCGCTGATTGGCTGAAGGGACCTCGGTGACAGCAGTCACGTGGTGTCCCGGCATTCGGGGAAAGGGGTCTGATGTGTAAACATGGGACCCCTTTCAGTCCGTGGTTCAGGTAAATGCGGTTTGTTTTTTTGCCAAGTACGTGGATTTATATCTGGACACTGGATTGAGGTGAGTATAATTTGATTCACAGGTACCCCGGATCAGGAGACGTGGCAGTCGGCGGGTCAACATAGGTAAGTATGTGTGTGTCGGCAGGTGTGTAATAATAAGAATTTACTTACCGATAATTCTATTTCTCGTAGTCCGTAGTGGATGCTGGGGACTCCGTAAGGACCATGGGGAATAGCGGCTCCGCAGGAGACAGGGCACAAAAGTAAAAGCTTTAGGATCAGGTGGTGTGCACTGGCTCCTCCCCCTATGACCCTCCTCCAAGCCTCAGTTAGGATACTGTGCCCGGACGAGCGTACACAATAAGGAAGGATTTTGAATCCCGGGTAAGACTCATACCAGCCACACCAATCACACTGTACAACCTGTGATCTGAACCCAGTTAACAGCATGATAACAGCGGAGCCTCTGAAAAGATGGCTCACAACAATAATAACCCGATTTTTGTAACAATAACTATGTACAAGTATTGCAGACAATCCGCACTTGGGATGGGCGCCCAGCATCCACTACGGACTACGAGAAATAGAATTATCGGTAAGTAAATTATTATTTTCTCTGACGTCCTAAGTGGATGCTGGGGACTCCGTAAGGACCATGGGGATTATACCAAAGCTCCCAAACGGGCGGGAGAGTGCGGATGACTCTGCAGCACCGAATGAGAGAACTCCAGGTCCTCCTCAGCCAGGGTATCAAATTTGTACAATTTTGCAAACGTGTTTGCCCCTGACCAAGCAGCAGCTCGGCAAAGTTGCAAAGCCGAGACCCCTCGGGCAGCCGCCCAAGATGAGCCCACCTTCCTTGTGGAATGGGCATTTACATATTTTGGCTGTGGCAGGCCTGCCACAGAATGTGCAAGCTGAATTGTACTACACATCCAACTAGCAATCGTCTGCTTAGAAGCAAGAGCACCCAGTTTGTTGAGTGCATACAGGATAACAGCAAGTCAGTTTTCCTGACTCCAGCCGTCCTGGAAATATATATTTTCAGGGCCCTGACAACATCTAGCAACTTGGAGTCCTCCAAGTCCCTAGTAGCCGCAGGTACCACAATAAGCTGGTTCAGGTGAAACGCTGACACCACCTTAGGGAGAAACTGGGGACGAGTCCGCAGCTCTGCCCTGTCCGAAAGGACAATCAGATATGGGCTTTTGTGAGACAAAGCCGCCAATTCTGACACTCGCCTGGCCGAGGCAAGGGCCAACAGCATGGTCACTTTCCATGTGAGATATTTCAAATCCACAGATTTGAGCGGTTTAAACCAATGTGATTTGAGGAATCCCAGAACTACGTTGAGATCCCACAGTGCCACTGGAGGCACAAAAGGGGTTGTATATGCAGTACTCCCTTGACAAACTTCTGGACTTCAGGAACTGAAGCCAATTCTTTCTGGAAGAAAATCGACAGGGCCGAAATTTGAACCTTAATGGACCCAAATTTGAGGCCCATAGACACTCCTGTTTGCAGGAAATGCAGGAATCGACCGAGTTGAAATTCCTCCGTGGGGGCCTTCCTGGCCTCACACCATGCAACATATTTTCTCCAAATGCGGTGATAATGTTGTGGGGTCACCTCCTTCCTGGCTCTGACCAGGGTAGGGATGACCTCTTCCGGAATGCCTTTTTCCCTTAGGATCCGGCGTTCAACCGCCATGCCGTCAAACGCAGCCGCGGTAAGTCTTGGAACAGACATGATCCTTGCTGAAGCAAGTCCCTTCTTAGTATCTCTTGAAGATCCGGGTACCAAGTCCTTCTTGGCCAATCCGGAGCCACGAGTATAGTTCTTACTCCTCTCCGTCTTATAATTCTCAGTACCTTGGGTATGAGAGGCAGAGGAGGGAACACATACACCGACTGGTACACCCACGGTGTTACCAGAGCATCCCAGCTATTGCCTGAGGGTCTCTTGACCTGGCGCAATACCTGTCCAGTTTTTCGTTCAGACGGGACGCCATCATGTCCACCTTTGGTCTTTCCCAACGGTTCACAATCATGTGGAAGACTTCCAGATGAAGTCCCCACTCTCCCGGGTGGAGGTCGTGCCTGCTGAGGAAGTCTGCTTCCCAGTTGTCCACTCCCGGAATGAACACCGCTGACCGTGTTATCACATGATTTTTCGCCCAGCGAAGAATCCTTGCTGCCATTGCCCTCCTGCTTCTTGTGCCGCCCTGTCTGTTTACGTGGGCGACTGCCGTGATGTTGTCCGACTGGATCAGCACCGGTTGACTTTGAAGCAGAGGTCTTCCTAGGCTCAGAGCATTGTAAATTGCCCTTAGCTCCAGTATATTTATGTGGAGAGAAGTCTCCAGACTTGACCACACTCCTTGGAAATTTCTTCCCTGTGTGACTGCTCCCCAGCCTCTCAGGCTGGCATCCGTGGTCACCAGGACCCAGTCCTGAATGCCGAATCTGCTGCCCTCTAGTAGATAAGCACTCTGCAGCCACCACAGAAGAGACACCCTTGTCCTTGGAGACAGGATTATCCGCTGATGCATCTGAAGATGCGATCCGGACCATTCGTCCAGCAGATCCCACTGAAAAATTCTTGCGTGAAATCTGCCGAATGGAATCGCTTCGTAAGAAGCCACCATTTTTCCCAGGACTCTTGTGCATTGATGCACTGACACTTGGCCTGGTTCTAGGAGGTTCCTAACTAGCTCGGATAACTCCCTGGCTTTCTCCTCCGGGAGAAACACCTTTTTCTGGACTGTGTCCAGAATCATCCCTAGGAACAGCAGACGTGTCGTCGGAATCAGCTGCGATTTTGGAATATTTAGAATCCACCCGTGCTGTCGTAGAACTACTTGAGATAGTGCTACTCCGACCTCCAACTGTTCTCTGGACCTTGCCCTTATCAGGAGATCGTCCAAGTAAGGGATAATTAAGACGCCTTTTCTTTGAAGAAGAATCATCATTTCGGCCATTACCTTGGTAAAGACCCGGGGTGCCGTGGACAATCCAAACGGCAGCGTCTGAAACTGATAGTGACAGTTCTGTACCACGAACCTGAGGTACCCTTGGTGAGAAGGGCAAATTGGGACATGGAGGTAAGCATCCTTGATGTCCAGGGACACCATATAGTCCCCTTCTTCCTGGTTCGCTATCACTGCTCTGAGTGACTCCATCTTGATTTGAACCTTTTTATGTAAGTGTTCAAAGATTTCAGATTTAGAATAGGTCTCACCGAGCCGTCTGGCTTCAGTACCACAAATAGTGTGGAATAATACCCCTTTCCTTGTTGTAGGAGGGGTACTTTGATTATCACCTGCTGGGAATACAGCTTGTGAATTGTTTCCAATACTGCCTCCCTGTCGGAGGGAGACGTTGGTAAAGCAGATTTCAGGAACCTGCGAGGGGGAGACGTCTCGAATTTCCAATCTGTACCCCTGGGATACTACTTGTAGGATCCAGGGGTCCACTTGCGAGTGAGCCCACTGCGCGCTGAAACTCTTGAGACGACCCCCCCCACCGCACCTGAGTCCGCTTGTACGGCCCCAGCGTCATGCTGAGGACTTGGCAGAAGCGGTGGAGGGCTTCTGTTCCTGGGAAGGGGCTGCCTGCTGCAGTCTTCTTCCCTTTCCTCTACCCCTGGGCAGATATGACTGGCCTTTTGCCCGCTTGCCCTTATGGGGACGAAAGGACTGAGGCTGAAAAGACGGTGTCTTTTTCTGCTGAGATGTGACTTGGGGTAAAAAAGGTGGATTTTCCAGCTGTTGCCGTGGCCACCAGGTCCGATGGACCGACCCCAAATAACTCCTCCCCTTTATACGGCAATACTTCCATGTGCCGTTTGGAATCCGCATCACCTGACCACTGTCGTGTCCATAAACATCTTCTGGCAGACATGGACATCGCACTTACTCTTGATGCCAGAGTGCAAATATCCCTCTGTGCATCTCGCATATATAGAAATGCATCCTTTAAATGCTCTATAGTCAATAAAATACTGTCCCTGTCAAGGGTATCAATATTTTCAGTCAGGGAATCCGACCAAGCCACCCCAGCGCTGCACATCCAGGCTGAGGCGATCGCTGGTCGCAGTATAACACCAGTATGTGTGTATATACTTTTTAGGATATTTTCCAGCCTCCTATCAGCTGGCTCCTTGAGGGCGGCCGTATCTGGAGACGGTAACGCCACTTGTTTTGATAAGCGTGTGAGCGCCTTATCCACCCTAGGGGGTGTTTCCCAACGCGCCCTAACTTCTGGCGGGAAAGGGTATAACGCCAATAATTTTCTATCGGGGAAAACCCACGCATCATCACACACTTCATTTAATTTATCTGATTCAGGAAAAACTACAGGTAGTTTTTTTCACACCCCACATAATACCCTTTTTTGTGGTACTTGTAGTATCAGAAATATGTAACACCTCCTTCATTGCCCTTAACATGTAACGTGTGGCCCTAATGGAAAATACGTTTGTTTCTTCACCGTCGACACTGGAGTCAGTGTCCGTGTCTGTGTCGACCGACTGAGGTAATGGGCGTTTTAAAGCCCCTGACGGTGTTTGAGACGCCTGGACAGGTACTAATTGGTTTGCCGGCCGTCTCATGTCGTCAACCGACCTTGCAGCGTGTTGACATTATCACGTAATTCCCTAAATAAGCCATCCATTCCGGTGTCGACTCCCTAGAGAGTGACATCACCATTACAGGCAATTGCTCCGCCTCCTCACCAACCTCGTCCTCATACATGTCGACACACACACAGGGAATGCTCTGATAGAGGACAGGACCCCACTAGCCCTTTGGGGAGACAGAGGGAGAGTTTGCCAGCACACACCAAAACGCTATAATTATACAGGGACAACCTTATATAAGTGTTTTCCCTTATAGCATCTTAATATATTATAATATCGCCACCAAAATGCCCCCCCTCTCTGTTTTAACCCTGTTTCTGTAGTGCAGTGCAGGGGAGAGCCTGGGAGCCTTCCTAGCAGCGGAGCTGTGTAGGAAAATGGCGCTGTGTGCTGAGGAGAATAGGCCCCGCCCCCTTTTCGGCGGGCTTCTTCTCCCGTTTTTCTGACAACCTGGCAGGGGTTAAATACATCCATATAGCCCCAGAGGCTATATGTGATGTATTTTTAGCCATCATAGGTACTTTCATTGCTGCCCAGGGCGCCCCCCCCAGCGCCCTGCACCCTCAGTGACCGTTGGTGTGAAGTGTGCTGAGAGCAATGGCGCACAGCTGCCGTGCGCTACCTTAAGAAGACTGGGAAGTCTTCAGCCGCCGATTTCTGGACCTCTTCTCTCTTCAGCATCTGCAAGGGGGTCGGCGGCGCGGCTCCGGTGACCCATCCAGGCTGTACCTGTGATCGTCCCTCTGGAGCTAGTGTCCAGTAGCCTAAGAAGCCAATCCATCCTGCACGCAGGTGAGTTCACTTCTTCTCCCCTAAGTCCCTCGTTACAGTGAGCCTGTTGCCAGCAGGACTCACTGAAAATAAAAAACCTAACAAAACTTTTACTCTAAGCAGCTCTTTAGGAGAGCCACCTAGATTGCACACTTCTCGGCCGGGCACAAAAACCTAACTGAGGCTTGGAGGAGGGTCATAGGGGGAGGAGCCACTGCACACCACCTGATCCTAAAGCTTTTACTTTTGTGCCCTGTCTCCTGCGGAGCCGCTATTCCCCATGGTCCTTACGGAGTCCCCAGCATCCACTTAGGACGTCAGAGAAAAAGTTTTACTCTCAATGTGTGTGTCTCCTGTTTTTATTTGGGTATTTTTTTTCCAGTAGTACTACAGGTACCAGCGGGCCCGGTTTTCCTCCGCATGCTGGTACTTGTGGTTCTCCCAGTACCAGCTTGCGGGGGAGGCTTGCTGGGACTTGGTAGTACTACAGGAAAAAATATTCTTTACATTTTCTCAAGGCTATCAGCCTCCCATCCGCAGCCCTTGGATGGGGGGGGGGGACAGCCTCGGGCTTCACCCCTGGCCCTTGGGTGGCTGGGGGGGGGGGACCCCTTGATTGAAGGGGTCCCCACTCCCCCAGGGTACCCCGGCCAGGGGTGACTAGTTGGATATTTAATGCCACGGCCGCAGGGCGCTGTATAAATGTGACCCCCGGCTGTGGCATTATCTGTCCAGCTAGTGGAGCCCGATGCTGGTGTATAAAATACGAGGGACCCCTACTCTTTTTGTCCCCCGTATTTTTTGCACCAGCACCAGGCGCAGAACCCGGTGCTGGTTTTAAAAATACGGGGGATCCCCTGTCATTTTTCCCCCCGGATTTTTAGAACCAGGACCGGCTCGAAGAGCCCGAGGCTGGTTATGCTTTGGATGGGGGACCCCACGCCATTTTTTACCGGGATTTTACCATTCCATCTAAAAATAAAAATAAAATAAAAAAATATTATTTTTAAAAATATATAAAAAATACTTGTGCCTCCAAAAAAGACAAACCAAGTACCTAATCCCTTCTAATATAAATAGATATGCTATTACCAATAAAAAAAAAACACCAAACAAACGTTTTAAATTTTTTTTTATTAGTTTCACCCACCAAAGTGTGGCGGATTGAAAATGACGAATTTACTATCTAATAGCACTGTTGTCGAATTTCCAAACTTCAATTGAATATACTTTGGTCGAATTGCAGCTATTGTATCATTGCAGAAAAGTCGAATTTGACAAAAGTCGAATTTCAAAAAGTCGAATTTTGAAAGTCCGTTTTTGTGACGGAAAGTACTGAATTGCATTGACGATTTTTTTTTTTTTGGGCGAAAAAGTCCAGTTTTTCGCCAATTTCGGGAATTCGACCGCAATTGCATATACCCCATAGTGTGTAACATTTATTTCATTTTACTAACACTTTCACACTGTGCTGATTTTCATAAATATTCTCAGAGATAGGCTGTCATGTTGATGTGAAACTATTTATTTTCAAAGAAAAGAAAAAAAAAAAAGAAAAACTGCTTCCCATCGGAGCTTTGTAAGACACACCAACTGCACATAAAGGATCTACAGATTAAATCCCCAACATTATTTGTTTACAGACGTACAGTAGTAGCTACATACATTACATCTTTACTGAAAAGAGACTGAGCAGTCAAAACAGTATAGAGTAGTGTTTTTCGTGATGCTAACTTCATTATACAACAGAATTAGTGACACTATTCACAGGACTAAATAGTACAGAATGCTTTCATTATATAAGAGAAAATATTAATGGTTACAAAACCAATAATGTCGGTTGCCTTAAAGAAAAGTTACTAAAAGCTAGTTTGCAAACGTTTGGTAATTAGTCAAACTATGTTTCACAGAATCTCTGAGCAAGTTCTCCAGGCACAAACTTCAACATGACATGTTTCTGCGCAAGTTAGGGCACAATTACTAATTATTTGTTAAGTATAAGACTGAAGAAAATAAAACCATGAATGTGGGAAGCTAAAAAAATTAATGTGGCAAGTGCAAAGGTTTGAGACTAGAAATATTCTTAAAACACCAAATTGAATTAGGGGTTAGAAGCACCTGGATTATATGGAACAGCTTACTAGGTTAGATATGTTCACAAATCGAAAAAAGACTGCTAAGGGGAGACATTATTAATATTTACAAGTATATAAAGGGACAATACAAGGATCTATCAGGAGATTTGTTTATTGAAAAATCTATACACAGGACACGTGGATACCGTATGAGGTTAGAGGAGAAAACATTTTATACCCAATGAAGGAAAGGGTTCTTCACAATAAGGGCAATAAGGATTTGGAGTTCACTGCCTGAAAAATAAGAATTTACTTACCGATAATTCTATTTCTCGTAGTCCGTAGTGGATGCTGGGGACTCCGTCAGGACCATGGGGAATAGCGGCTCCGCAGGAGACAGGGCACAAAAATAAAGCTTTAGGATTAGGTGGTGTGTACTGGCTCCTCCCCCTATGACCCTCCTCCAAGCCTCAGTTAGGATACTGTGCCCGGACGAGCGTACACAATAAGGAAGGATATTGAATCCCGGGTAAGACTCATACCAGCCACACCAATCACACCGTATAACTTGTGATCTGATCCCAGTTAACAGTATGACAAACGTAGGAGCCTCTGAACAGACGGCTCACAACAATAACAACCCGAATTTGTTTGTAACAATAACTATGCACAAGTATTGCAGACAATCCGCACTTGGGATGGGCGCCCAGCATCCACTACGGACTACGAGAAATAGAATTATCGGTAAGTAAATTCTTATTTTCTCTAACGTCCTAAGTGGATGCTGGGGACTCCGTCAGGACCATGGGGATTATACCAAAGCTCCCAAACGGGCGGGAGAGTGCGGATGACTCTGCAGCACCGAATGAGAGAACTCAAGGTCCTCCTCAGCCAGGGTATCAAATTTGTAGAATTTTGCAAACGTGTTTGCCCCTGACCAAGTAGCAGCTCGGCAGAGTTGTAATGCCGAGACCCCCCGGGCAGCCGCCCAGGATGAGCCCACTTTCCTTGTGGAATGGGCCTTGACAGATTTAGGTTGTGGCAAGCCTGCCACAGAATGTGCAAGTTGAATTGTGCTACAAATCCAACGAGCAATCGTCTGCTTAGAAGCAGGAGCACCCATCTTGTTGGGTGCATACAATATAAACAGTGAGTCAGACTTTCTGACTCCTGCCGTTCTTGAAATATATATTTTCAATGCCCGGACCACGTCCAACAACTTGGAATCCTCCAAATCGTTAGTAGCCGCAGGCACCACAATAGGCTGGTTCAGGTGAAACGCTGACACCACCTTAGGCAGAAAATGAGGACGCGTCCGCAGTTCTGCCCTGTCCGTATGGAAAATCAGATATGGGCTCTTATATGATAAAGCCGCCAATTCTGATACTCTCCTGGCTGAAGCCAGGGCCAGTAGCATGGTTACTTTCCATGTAAGATACTTCAACTCCACCGATTTGAGCGGCTCAAACCAATGGGATTTGAGAAAATCCAAGACTACATTAAGATCCCACGGTGCCACTGGGGGCACAACCGGGGGCTGTATATGTAGTACTCCTTTTACAAAAGTCTGGACTTCAGGAACTGAAGCCAATTCTTTCTGGAAGAAAATCGACAGGGCCGAAATTTGAACCTTAATGGACCCCAATTTGAGGCCCATAGACAATCCTGTTTGCAGGAAATGTAGGAATCGACCCAGTTGAAATTCCTCCGTGGGGGCCTTCCTGGCCTCACACCACGCAACATATTTCCTCCAAATGCGGTGATAATGTTGTGCAGTCACCTCCTTCCTGGCTTTTACCAGTGTAGGAATGACCTCTTCCGGAATGCCTTTTTCCCTTAGAATTCGGCGTTCAACCGCCATGCCGTCAAACGCAGCCGCGGTAAGTCTTGGAATAGACACGGTCCCTGCTGAAGCAGGTCCCGTCTTAGAGGTAGAGGCCACGGATCCTCCGTGAGCATCTCTTGAAGTTCCGGGTACCAAGTTCTTCTTGGCCAATCCGGAGCCACTAGTATCGTTCTTACTCCCTTTTGCCGTATAATTCTCAGTACTTTTGGTATGAGAGGCAGAGGAGGGAACACATACACTGACTGGAACACCCACGGTGTTACCAGAGCGTCCACAGCTATTGCCTGAGGGTCTCTTGACCTGGCGCAATACCTGTCCAGTTTTTTGTTGAGGCGGGACGCCATCATATCCACCATTGGTTTTTCCCAACGGTTCACAATCATGTGGAAGACTTCTGGATGAAGTCCCCACTCTCCCGGGTGTAGATCGTGTCTGCTGAGGAAGTCTGCTTCCCAGTTGTCCACTCCCGGAATGAATACTGCCGACAGTGCTATCACATGATCTTCCGCCCAGCGAAGAATCCTTGCAGCTTCTGCCATTGCTGTCCTGCTTCTTGTGCCGCCCTGTCTGTTTACGTGGGCGACTGCCGTGATGTTGTCCGACTGGATCAACACCGGCTGACCCTGAAGCAGGGGTTTTGCCAGACTTAGAGCATTGTAAATCGCTCTTAGCTCCAGTATATTTATGTGAAGAGACATCTCCAGGCTTGACCATACTCCCTGGAAGTTTCTTCCCTGTGTGACCGCTCCCCAGCCTCTCAGACTGGCATCCGTGGTCACCAGGACCCAGTCCTGTATGCCGAATCTGCGGCCCTCTAACAGATGAGCACTCTGCAACCACCACAGAAGAGACACCCTTGTCCGTGGCGATAAGGTTATCCGCTGATGCATCTGCAGATGTGATCCGGACCATTTGTCCAGCAGATCCCACTGAAAAGTTCGTGCGTGGAATCTGCCGAATGGAATCGCTTCGTAAGAAGCCACCATCTTTCCCAGGACTCTTGTGCATTGATGCACAGACTCTTTCCCTGGTTTTAGGAGGTTCCTGACAAGTTCGGATAACTCCCTGGCTTTCTCCTCCGGAAGAAACACCTTTTTCTGAACCGTGTCCAGAATCATTCCCAGGAACAGCAGACGTGTCGTCGGGGTCAACTGAGATTTTGGAAAATTCAGAATCCACCCGTGTTGTTGCAGCACTAGTCGGGTTAGTGCTACTCCGTCCTCCAGCTGTTCTCTGGACCTTGCCCTTATCAGGAGATCGTCCAAGTAAGGGATAATTAATACGCCTCTTCTTCGCAGAAGAATCATCATTTCGGGCATTACCTTGGTAAAGACCCGAGGTGCCGTGGACAATCCAAACGGCAGCGTCTGAAACTGATAATGACAGTTTTGCACCACGAACCTGAGGTACCCTTGATGTGAAGGGCAAATTGGGACATGCAGGTAAGCATCCTTTATGTCCAGGGACACCATAAAGTCCCCTTCTTCCAGATTCGCTATCACTGCTCTGAGTGACTCCATCTTGAACTTGAATTTTTGTATGTACAGGTTCAAAGATTTCAGATTTAGAATAGGTCTTACCGAGCTGTCCGGCTTCGGTACCACAAATAGCGTGGAGTAATACCCCTTTCCCTGTTGTAGGAGGGGTACCTTGACTATCACCTGCTGAGAAAACAGCTTGTGAATGGCTTCCAATACCGTCGCCCTGTCTGAGGGAGACGTTGGCAAAGCAGACTTTAGGAACCTGCGAGGGGGAGACTTCTCGAATTCCAACCTGTAACCCTGAGATACTACCTGCAGGATCCAGGGGTCCACCTGTGAGCAAGCCCACTGTGCGCTGAAATTCTTGAGTCGACCCCCCATCGCTCCTGAGTCCGCTTGTAAGGCCCCAGCGTCATGCTGAGGGCTTTGCAGAACCCTGAGAGGGCTTCTGTTCCTGGGCAGGGGCTGCTTGCTGCCCTCTCTTACCCCTTCCTCTGCCCCGAGGCAGATATGACTGTCCTTTTGTCCGCTTGTTCTTATAGGACCGAAAGGACTGCGGCTGAAAAGACGGTGTCTTTTTCTGTTGGGAGGGGGTCTGAGGTAAAAAGGTGGATTTTCCGGCAGTTGCCGTGGCCACCAGATCCGATAGACCGACGCCAAATAATTCCTCCCCTTTATACGGCAATACTTCCATATGTCGTTTGGAATCCGCATCACCTGACCACTGTCGCGTCCATAAACTCCTTCTGGCAGATATGGACATCGCATTTACTCTCGATGCCAGAGTGCAAATATCTCTCTGAGCATCTCGCATATAAAGGAAAGCATCCTTTAATTGCTCTATAGTCAATAAAATACTGTCCCTATCCAGGGTATCAATATTTTCAGTCAGGGAATCCAACCAGACGACCCCAGCACTGCACATCCAGGCTGAGGCGATGGCTGGTCGCAGTAGAACACCAGTATGTGTGTATATACTTTTTAGGGTAGTTTCCAGTCTCCTATCAGCTGGATCCCTGAGGGCGGCCGTATCAGGAGACGGTAACGCCACTTGTTTTGATAAGCGTGTGAGCGCCTTATCCACCCTAGGGGGTGTTTCCCAGCGCGCCCTAACCTCTGGCGGGAAAGGGTATAATGCTAATAACTTTTTTGAAATTAGCACTTTTCTATCTGGGTTAACCCACGCTTCATCACATACATCATTTAATTCCTCTGATTCAGGAAAAACTACAGGTAGTTTTTTCACCCCCCACATAATACCCCTTTTTGTGGTACTTGCAGTATCAGAGATATGCAAAGCCTCCTTCATTGCCGTGATCATATAACGTGTGGCCCTACTTGAAAATACGTTTGTTTCATCACCGTCGACACTAGATTCAGTGTCTGTGTCTGGGTCTGTGTCGACCGACTGAGGTAAAGGGCGCTTTACAGCCCCTGACGGTGTCTGAGACGCCTGGGCAGGTACTAACTGGTTTGCCGGCCGTCTCATGTCGTCAACTGATTTTTGTAATGTGCTGACATTATCACGTAATTCCATAAACAAAGCCATCCATTCCGGTGTCGACTCCCTGGGGGGTGACATCACCATTATCGGCAATTGCTCTGCCTCCACACCAACATCGTCCTCATACATGTCGACACACACGTACCGACACACAGCAGACACACAGGGAATGCTCTTATCGAAGACAGGACCCCACTAGCCCTTTGGGGAGACAGAGGGAGAGTTTGCCAGCACACACCCAAGCGCTATAATATATATGGGAACAACCTTATATAAGTGTTGTTCCTTATAGCAGCTTAAATATATCAAAATATCGCCAAAAAATGCCCCCCCTCTCTGTTTTACCCTGTTTCTGTAGTGCAGTGCAGGGGAGAGTCCTGGGAGCCTTCCTCACAGCGGAGCTGAGCAGGAAAATGGCGCTGTGTGCTAAGGAGAATAAGCCCCGCCCCCTATTTCGGCGGGCTTTTCTCCCGGAGTTTTAGATATCTGGCATGGGTTAAATACATACATATAGCCTCAATGGCTATATGTGATGTATTCTTTTGCCATAAAGGTATTAAATATTGCTGCCCAGGGCGCCCCCAGCAGCGCCCTGCACCCTCCGTGACCGCTTGGTGTGAAGTGTGTGACAACAATGGCGCACAGCTGCAGTGCTGTGCGCTACCTTCATGAAGACTGAAGAGCCTTCTGCCGCCTGTTTCCGGACCTTCAATCTTCAGCATCTGTAAGGGGGGTCGGCGGCGCGGCTCCGGGACGAACCCCAGGGTAAGACCTGTGTTCCGACTCCCTCTGGAGCTAATGGTGTCCAGTAGCCTAAGAATCCAATCCATCCTGCACGCAAGTGAGTTGAAATTCTCTCCCCTAAGTCCCTCGATGCAGTGAGCCTGTTGCCAGCAGGACTCACTGAAAATAAAAAACCTAAAAACTTTTTCTAAGCAGCTCTTTAGGAGAGCCACCTAGATTGCACCCTGCTCGGACGGGCACAAAAACCTAACTGAGGCTTGGAGGAGGGTCATAGGGGGAGGAGCCAGTACACACCACCTAATCCTAAAGCTTTATTTTTGTGCCCTGTCTCCTGCGGAGCCACTATTCCCCATGGTCCTGACGGAGTCCCCAGCATCCACTTAGGACGTTAGAGAAAGGTAGTAATGGTGAACACAATCAATATGTTTAAAAAAGGATTAGATACATTTCTAACTGAAGGAAATGTCCAAGGATATAGCATTTAAAAAGTGAGTGTATTTTAGAAAAAGCATGAATTATCGTTTTAGTTAGACCTATTACCTTAACTTCATCTGGGTCAGTATATTAGAATACTGTTTAACACATATTAGTGTAAGAATTGTAAAAAAGGTTTAACTAGACGGACATTATCTTTTTTCAACCTCAATAACTATGTTACTATGTAATAGCTATGTTAAGCTAGGTAGACAGGATATACAATGGCCAGCCCGTCTTTTGATTCCTGAGCCATTTGATTCGATGGTACAATATCGTACACAATGGGGGTGATTCAGAGTTGTTCGCTCGTTAGCTGCTTTTAGCAGCACTGCACACGCTAAGCCTACGCCTACTGGGAGTGTATCTTAGCATAGCAGAATTGCTAACGAAAGCTTCGCTAATTTTCTCGTAACTATTACCCCGCAGTTTCTGAGTAGCTCCAGACTTACTCAGCCATTGCGACCAGCTCAGTCCTTTTCGTTCCTGGTTTGACGTCACAAACACACCCAGCGTTCGCCCAGCCACTCCCCCGTTTCTCCAGCCACTCCTGCGTTTTGCAACTCGAACTCAAGCGTTTTTTCGCACACTCCCATAAAATGGCCAGTTTCCGCCCAGAAACACCCACTTCCTGTCAATCACACTACGATCAGCACAGCGATGAAAAAGCTTCGTTATGCCGTAAGTAAAATACCTAACTTTTGTGTAAAATAACTAAGCGCATGCGCTCTGCGAACCTTGCGCATGCGCAGTAAGCGACTAATCGCAGTATAGCGAAAATCGGCAACGAGCGAACAACTCGGAATGACCCCCAATGTTTCTCTAGCAGCAGCACAGACTTTGCACCTTTTCAGCAGATATTTTAGACAGATAAGGTTCATGGATAGAAAGTAAATTGTATAAGTGTGTACGCATGACTAGGCATCTTGATTGGGAGGTAAATGTAATTGAAAGTAAAATCGCATCAAACATATGATTGTGCAAGTGTGTATCTAGCTTTAGGTCTTCTTACATTCAACTACATTTCCGAGATCTCCACCCAGATTTCTGGTCCTATTAATTTCTGAGGACTATGATAGCAATTCCAAAAGTTTGCACTTAGCAAATAAACAGTAATTATGCATAAAATACCTAAACAGATGTCTTTGCTCTCCAGTGGTTGTATTAACTTCACTTAGAGATTCAGTGAGATATGAGACAGGATGTAATGGGAGCAGAGTCTGATCAGAGCTTGTAAAATGTCAGATTTTGCGGCAAAAGTCAGATTTGCAAACCAGGCAAATGTAATAACGTCTGAGTACATGCAAAGTCAGATATTTCTACTCTTAAAAAGAGAGCCTGGTAAAAAGTCGGTTCCAGATGTTATCCTCATGTTCAACATACAAATCAGTCGAAGTAATGGAATCAGAGCTTGAAAATCTCACACAAAACAGTTCTATAACGTCGGCCATCAATAGAGATGGAAAAGAGGCACATTTTAGTGTTCGAGTTTGTGCAGCTTTTTCCTGGATGTTAAAATCTGCTCCCATTACATCCCGGTCATGGAATTTGACTGATGTACCAAAACTGTAGCTGTATATGCAAACTCATACTTGCCTTTCTTTAGGACCTACCCTCTGGGAGATCCTGGAAAGGAGAATCAAGAGGCAAGTGCAGCTGGTGTGCTCACTAGGCAAATGGGCAAGATCTGGGATGGTGGCTTAGTCTAGTAGGATGCTGAAATGTTCCTCAAAAAATCCGCATATCCATGACATTTTTAAGAGCAGGCAAATTATAAGTGACATTTAAGAAAGCTTTTGTGAAACTAGTATTTTAGCAGCCCTACATTTTACCAATAATCATGGCAATTCTATATATTTTTTTTTAATTTAAACAGTAATACTAAAGTAAATGAGGTCATATTTGCTTTTTTTCCCCCCCACGATTTTACCATGGGTTGTTGAAAACTAGCTATATTTTTGGGGTGCTGAAGAAATAGGACACAAACACTACAAAAAGAAAAAACAAATGCATGTCTTCTACTACATATATAAATGATCACAATTGTTTTATTTTTTTTCACCCACACCCAGAGTATTTGGATCTCTGGGGACATTATATATAGCAAAAAACTATTTGAATGACGTTTAACAGAAACATTTCTTATATTGACGAACAGGGAAAAAGTGGTAGTAATCAATCAAACCAGTCTTCATAAATGTGCCTTGAAATTAGCGAGGCAACAAAATGATACCACACAGAAGTGGGGGTAAAGAAAAAAAATGTAGTGACAGAAGTAATTGGTTTATTGGGTAATCCATTTAATTGCCAACCAATTTACTTAGAAGCCAGACCACAAGGAGCTTTGGCATTAAGTAGTATATATAAAAGAAAGACAGATTCACATTAGTTAAAGCACTGAGCAAAACGGAACGGACAAATGAAATGAAGATAGGTTGATAAGCAATAACACTGTAGTGCCAAAGTCATAAGCAAGGCACTAAGTAGCAGACTCGCATGAAAACAACTAGTGTATACTGGGGTTTGAGTGATATAGACAGAAATATATTAAACCACTGGTAGTGAAGACATGCTGCCTATTGCATCTGAAATGAAATGATATGACTATTGTGGTAACTATACACAGAAAAGTCAAGAAAACCTAAAGCCTTTTCTGCGGTAGTTACAATGGGTCATACTTACAGCAACAGAAGCCCACTGCCATGCAAAACAGTGACTGGTTGGCATCTGATCATGTGACGGACAGCAGCCAATAAAAAACAGAAAGTAAGCAGAAGACAAAGCACCACCAATCAATGACAGTTGCCACGTTTAATGCCCTCGCCTACAATTTTTCATATTTCACTAACATTTAAATGGTTCCAAGCCTTCTTATCAAATACTACCCTGAAATGACAACTGATCAATCTGAAGTGGGAAAAGGGTAAGAAATTGCTTAGTAATGTGTCAATTAATTCATGAAGACTGTCAGAAACAGTAATCCAGACAGATTATTTCTCATTAGATAATATGATTTGTATATATAATAAATGAGCAGTGTCACCCAAAGTGAAGTACACTAAGCAATTAAAGAAGTTGCTGAAAGTCACATTTATTCAGCTTTACTATACACTAATGCCTTCTTGCACACCCACTAAGTTTAGCTACTTAAATATTGTTAGTTTACAAACACATACAAATAAAGTACTAAGTATTTTAAAACCTAAATCCATAACAAAAAGAAATCTAAAAAGCATGAAGGGGGTCTCTGTTGCTATAGAAATAACTTATGAACCCTATGGGTCTTTTCTATAAATATGAACTAAACAGAAAGAAATGAGATGGACACACAGAATATGCAATGAAGGGGAAAGAACAAAAACCATAAAAGTAAACTACAAACTTTACCGGCGTCAGACGGATTGCTGTATGTAACTGCATGACAATTTTGAGTGTTTCAGCAAACATGCTGCGGAGTTCTCCTGAGTAGCAATATACGGCTTCAATTGTGGGCCACCAATCTAGGGCAGACTACAAGAATAAAATACAGGTGAAGAGAACAGAACAAAACAAAACATGCAATTGTATGGCTTATTTTCCCTGTCAATGTAAAGAGGAACTGTTACTTTTCAGGCACATGATTATTACGCAAGAACTTTTGCCTACATGTCAATTTATAGTTTTTTCAATATGATTTAAAATAGGATTTTAGTTACCTACCAATAAATCCTTTTCTCATAGTCCATAGAGGATAATGGGGTCCACATTAGTACCATGGGGGTATAGACAGGTCCACTAGGAGCCTTGGGCACTTTGAGAAATCAATAGTGTGCACTGGCTCCTCCCTCTATGCCCCTCCTACCAGACTCAGTCTAGAAACTGTCCTCGAGGAAACGGACATACTTTGAGAGAAGGATAGTTAAGGATAGTGGTGACATTCCGAACCAGCCAACACAACAAGAGCAAAGCCAAGCTAACCAAACATGAAACAGGAACAGCAACGGCCGAACCAACATTACCTAATCAAGTAACAGTGAAGGTAGAACGAAGCACTGGGTGGGTGCCCAGTAACCACTACGGACTACAAGAAAAGGATTTACCGGTAGGTAATTCAAATCCTATTTTCTCTTACGTCCGAGAGGATACTAGGGTCCACATTAGTACCATGGGGATGTACCAAAGCTCACAAACTGGGTGGGAGAGTGCTGATGTCCCTGCAGAACTGATTGACCAAACTGAAGGTCCGCAAAGGCCAAAGTATTGAACTTGTAGAACTTAGCTAAAATGTTCGAACCAGACCAAGGAGCTGCTCGGCAGATATGTAAGGCCGAGACACCCCGGGCAGCCGCCGAAGAACCCACCGACCTAGTAGAGTGGGCATGTACAGATCTAGGAAACGGCAAAACATCCAGGGACTTCGAAGTGAAAGAGTTGTCAGTAAGCACTGAAACCACAATAGGTTGGTTGATGTGAAACGCAGACACCACCTTTGTAAGAAATTGCTGACGAGTTTTGAGTTCAGCTCTATCTTCATGAAAAATCAAATAGGGGCTCTTGTTAGACAACGCCCCCAGCTCCGATACACGTTTTGCCGAAGCCAAGGCCAACAATGTAACGGTCTTCCGCGTAAGAAACTTTACGTCCACCCTTCTGTAAAGGCTAAAACCATTCAGATTGTAGAAACTGCAACACCACGTTGAGATCTCAAGGTGCTGTGGGAGGCACAAAGGATGGCTGGATGTGCAGAACACTTTTTAAGAACGTTTGAACCTCAGGGAGGGAAGCCAACTGTTTTTGGAAGAAAATGGACAAGGCCGAAATCTGGACTTTTATGGAGCACCGGCGTAGGCCCACATCCACACCAGACTGCAGAAAAGCAGAGACCGACCCAGTTGAAATTCCACCGCAGGAATTTTCCTGTTTTCACACAAAGAGACATGTTTTTCTCCAAATCCGGTGGTAATGTTTAGACGTTACCCCTTTTCTGACTTGGATCAGGGTAGGAATTACCCTGTCCCAAATGCCTTTCCGGGCTAAAATCTGACGCTCAAACGCCATGCCGTCAAACGTAGCCACGGTAAGTCTTGATAGACGAATGGCCCCTGTTGCAGAAGATCCTCTCGGAGAGGTAGAGGCCACGGATCCTCAAGAAGCATGTACAGTAGATCCGCGTACCAAGCCCTTCTTGGCCAATCCGGAGCAATGAGAATTGCCTGAACCTTTTCCCTTTTAATTCTTTTGAGAATTCTTGGGATCAGTGGAAGTGGTGGAAACACATACACCATCTGGTAGGACCATGGAGCCACCAGAGCGTCCACCGCCACTGCCTGTGGGTCTGTCGACCTGGAACAATACCGCCTGAGTTTCTTGTTGAGACGAGAGGCCATCATGTTGATTTGTGGAGTTGTCCACCGATGTGTCACACCCACGAACACCTCCGGGTGAAGGCCCCACTCTCCTGGGTGGAGGTCATGTATGCTGAGGAAATCTGCTTCCCAGTTGTCTACTCCCGGACTGAAGATCGCAGACAACGCCAGAGCGTGTCTTTCTGCGTAGGGGAGAATCCGTGTTACCTCTGAGATTGCTGTTCTGCTCTTCGTTCCGCTCTGTCGGTTTATGTACGTTACCGCCATCACATTGTCCGACTGAACCTGGATCGCCTGATCTTGAAGATGATGTGCTGCCTGTAGAAGGGCGTTGTATATGGCCCTTAGTTCCAGAATGTTGATTGGAAGAATGGTTTCCTGAGTTGACCATTTTCCTTGAAAGTGTTCCCCCTGGGTGATTGCTCCCCAACCTCTGAGGCTTGCGTCTGCGGTTAACAGAATCCAAATTTGAATCCCGAACCTTCGGCTCTCCGTCAGGTGAGAAATCTGGAGCCACCACAGAAGAGAGATCCTGGCTTTTGGCGACAGAAGAATCCTCTGGTGCATGTGGAGATGCGATCCAGACCATTTGTCCAACAGGTCCAGCTGGGTCTGGCGTGAAACCTTCCGTACTGCAGAGCCTCGTAAGTGGCTACCTTCTTTCCCAGAAGGCGAATGCAGATATGCACCGATATCCAGGTTGGTTTGAGAACATCCCGCACCATCGACTGGATCACCACTGCCTTCTCCAATGGAAGGAATACCTTCTGTACTTTCGTATCCAGTATCATCCCCAGAAACGGAAGCCTCCGGAATGGTTCCAGGTGAGATTTCGGTAGGTTCAGAATCCACCCGTGATCTGAGTTGAGAGGGCAATGTTGTCCAACAACCGCTCCCTGGATGGTGCTATTATTAACAGATCGTCCATGTACAGAATTATGTTCACTCCCCATTTGCGGAGCAGCAAAATCATCTCCGCCATTACCTTGGTGAACACCCTCGGAGCCATGGAGAGGCCAAAAGGCAGAGCCTGGAACTGGTAGTGACAGTCCTGTAAGGCAAACCTGAAATAAGCCTGATGAGGCGGCCAGATTGGGATATGAAGGTATGCATCCTTGATCTCCAGAGACACCAAGAATTCCCCTTCCTCCAGACTTGAGATCACCGCTCTCAGACTCCAGCTTGAATTTGAATACCCATAAATACGGGTTCAACGACTTGAGGTTTAAAATGGGTCTCACCGAACCGTGCGGTTTCGGTACCACAAACAGGTTGGAATAATAATAACCTCTGTTCCGTAGCGGAGGTGGAACTGGAACAATGACCTGAATTTGTATCAGTTTTTCAATTGCATCCTGTAAATTTATACTTGCCTCCCGAGAAGCTGGTAAGTGTGACTTGAAGAATCTGTGAGGTAGGAGGTCCTGAAACTCCAGTCTGTATCCCCGGGCGATGAGCTCTTTGACTCAGCGAACCTGGTATGAAGTCGCCCATACGTGACTGAAGTCTTTTAACCGGGCTCCCACCTGCCCGTCATCCAGGCAAAGAGGTCCACCGTCATGCTGAAGGCATTGAGGAAGCAGAACCGGAGTTCTATTCCTGTGAACCTGCAGTTGCTTGTTTTCTGGGTTTACCTCTACTGCCTTTGAAAGCTGTAGAAGAACCCTTGGCTTTATTTTAAAATTTTGCTGTCCGAAAGGACTGCAGAGTCTGAGCAGATTAGGTCTTACAAGCTGGGGGGGTGCGGGCGGGCTGCGGAAGGAAGATATGTAGACTTACCCGCCGTAGCCTTGGATATCCATGTATCCAGTTCGTCACCAAACAGGGCCTCACCTGTGAAAGGTAGGCTTTCTAACCCCTTTCTGGAATCTGCATCTGCCGTCCACTGACGTAGCCATAGGCCACTGCGTGCAGACATTGCCATAAAATTTGCAGAGTCCTGTATATAGTGCAGGACTAAAAGTATCTCACCTCTTGGTAAGAAATCTAACCCCTCAATTAGATTACCCGACCATTTTGCAATGGCCCTAGTGATCCAAGCACAAGCTATAGTGGGTCTCTGGGCCACCCCAGCAGCTGTGTATACAGACTTGAGAGTGGTCTCAATCTTGCGGTCAGCAGCATCCTTTACGGAGCCTGTCCCGAGGATCGGTAAGACTATCTTACGGCACAATCTAGATACCGATGCGTCAACAATCGGTGGGTTTCCCATTTTTTCCTATCGTCCTGAGGAAAAGGGAAGGATGTCAGTAACCTTTTAGGGATCTGAAACTTCTTGTCAGGATTAACCCAAGTTTCTTCAAATAGGGAATTTAATTCATTAGATGCAAGGAATGTAGCAGAGGATTTCTTTTTTACATTAAAATAGATTCCTCCTCATCCTCTGTCGCTTTGTCAGGAATGTGCAGGACATCTCTAATAGCTTCTAACAGGGCCTGTATTCCCTGTGACAAAGCTGCATCCCCATTCCCCTCCCGAGTCCACCTCACCCTCCTCAACGTCTGATACATCATCATCAGTATCAGTTTGCAGGATTTGGGCCAGTGTACGCTTTTGTGGACAAATGGCAGGGGTCTGAGACGCCGGAGTGGCTTCTGAATCTCTATTCATCAGGTCATCTACCGACTGTCTTAAGTATTGCGTCTCCTTCTCATTTTGGGATAATTTATGGAAAATATTCGATATCATCCCTTTTAATGAATCTAACCATACAGGTTCAGATCCACTAGCCTGAGAATGTGTACTATCCCGAGTACACTGCAGAGATTCCCCTGAGTGAGAAAAACACCCTGCCATGCATGAGACACACTCCTTTGACATAGTAAAATGTGAAAGAACCCACATACACAGGACAATAGGTTAAAAAGCACAGTTAACCCACACAGAGCCCCCTAGGGAGACACATTATGATGGAGCCAGCCACACCGCGCCCGTATAGCTGGGTCGCAAACTAAGCACCCTTAATAGGGACTTAGTATACTATTATTGCCCCCCCCCCCCTTACTATGACCCACTGGTACCGCTGAGGTGATCTGGAGTCTTTGTGGAGGAGCAGCGCTTTCCTGCCAGCCTGTCTGTGTATAGCTGCAGAGGGAAAATGGCACTGGTGAGCTGCTGGATCTGCTCATAGTGAAGCCCTGCCCTCTTAATGGTGCACAGTCTTCCCGGTTTTTTATACTGGCTGAGGTAATATTTCTGCTCTACAGTGGGATAAAACCCCTGTAAAATGTACTGCCAGTGTGGGTATTAATAGTTATGGCTTCAGCACGCCCCTCACAGCGTACCACGCAGCACCCTGCGTGTTTCTGAAGCCTGGAGCCGCAGCCTGCTTTTCAGCGCTGCACTCCATTACAACCGGCAACCCGCTAACCAGGGCGCCTACTCACCACTCTTCTTACTTCTGGCTCTGTTAGGGAGGCGGCGTGCTGTGGGTCTGTATACCCGCTGTGGTGGGGCTTGCGAATAGAACCCTCAGGAGCTCAGTGTCCTGTCAGCGGGGAATGGGACCATTAACCCTAGGGAGGTTGGGCCGTTCCCCCCCTAAGTCCCACGAAGCAGGCAGCCTGGTGCCAACCAGACATGCCTGAAAACAAAAAATAGAAAATAAATGCAGAAAACTCTTCAGGAGCTTCCCAAAAGTGACTGGCTCCTCCGGGCATATTTTCTAAACTGAGTCTGGTAGGAGGGGCATAGAGGGAGGAGCCAGTGCACACTATTGATTTCTTAAAGTGCCCAAGGCTCCTAGTGCACCCGTCTATACCCCCATGGTACTAAATGTGGACCCCATTATCCTCTAGGACAGGGGTTCTCAAACTAGGTCCTCAGGACCCCACACGGTGCATGTTTTGCAGGTAACCCAGCAAGTGCACAGGTGTATTAATTACTCACTGACCCATTTTAAAAGGTCCACAGGTGGAGCTAATTATTTAACTTTTGATTCTGTGAGGAGACCTGCAAAACATGCACTGTGTGGGGTCCTGAGGACCGAGTTTGAGAACCTGTGCTCTAGGACGTAAGAGAAAAATGGGTTTCCCATTTGAAATAGTACTATACCAAATTCTCTCTTGGACTACAATAAGAGTGTAGGCTGACCAGGTCTAAATGAGAGTGCTATTACATAATATAATGAATGGCGGTATGTTTCTAAGCGCAGAAAATATCACATTAAAAAGAAGTGGCACATTTGGCACAACACAATTTACAGTGGCAAAACTCAACATAATGGTTTATACTTAAGTAAATAGTCCTATCAAGCCAGTGACAAACCTTGAGAAACTGCTTAGTTTACTTGCATTACCTTAGAAAGTTAAGTACTATAAAAACAGACGGTAAGTCACCTCTCAGTGATTAGGTTCAGATACAGATGACTAATCTCTAGAACACTATACTACATCATATCACAAGTGACAGTGAATGAGAGCAAAATCAGTAAATTTTTAACAAAAATATGTTTATTACAAAAAAAAAAGTACTTAATTACGGCATCCATACAATGACCAGAGTTAAAATTGTATGCAACTTTATTTACTCCCCCCATGCACGCATCAAATCCCAATCACTGTTGATCAGGACTGGCTAAAACTGTGATTGGACTTTGGTCTCTTGTGTTATCAAGCAAACTACAATTATTGTGACCCACAGGATCTTCCCAAATATTAAATCCAATGTGTAGCCAAATTGGACTTGAATCTACTCATACATGGACATCTAAAGCATGCAAAAAGGCTTCTTCCACAGCTGTAATATGTAAAAAAAAAATGTTTACATAAAGCAACAATTGTAAATCTTTTTTACTCTATGCTCATTTAAAACCAAGCTAAGGATAACCTTTAATAAATGATAATTATTTTCTGAAGAGATGGACCAGATTTTAGCCTAAACAAATACATTTTTCCAATATGAATGGTTCCGAAGAACTTTTAAAATCAAATCACAATTTTAGAAGCTATTCGGTACCAGGAGACACGCGTCACTGGTGACCGTTGACAGACTGCTTAGTCAGTGATATTGAATACTTTGGTGAGAGCACAGTGGCTGTAAAACCATCTGTGCATTTGGCAAGATTACTTCCTGTCATCTCCTATTACGCTAAAAGCTTCTTTCTAGTGTCATAATTAATGCAGCCATGGATACTGCAGGAGAATGAATTCCAATTGGCACTGTTGTACACAAACTGTAGTATGCAAAGTAGTGATTTTAAATGGAAAACGTTTCATGAGAACAGCAATACATTATTTTTTCATTTAGTGCAAAAGACATACAATCAGTATCAAGAGGATTAGCCTGCACCAATCATACACACATGTAGCTTATTATATCTGCCAAGATCTATTGATTACATGATTCAATCCCATACCAGTCACTGTGCCATACTTTATTTTACAGGATTCCTATGATGCTTCAAGCATTGGAAAAGTAGGAGGTAATCACCACAAAATCTAAGGAACACAAGTGTGGCACAAATATGGAATGAATAAACAGAATAAAAAGTTCCAAATAAGTGATTAAGGGGTACATGTTCTCAGTGCGGCAGCGGTCCTACATCGGCTACTTTTGGTCATATCCTTCCTACTAAAAGCAAGTGATCTGTGGGGGGTGCTTGCCGATGGTATCGGGTGGTGGTTAGTCCAGAGTGCACAGAATCATCATGTTTCATTCTCAACGGAATACCTTATTCAAGATTGAAAGAAACGGGTTAAGGACTACAGAGAAAAATGATTCCATTACATGCAAACCCACATCAGCAGTGCACACTGCTTCTTAGTCATGGTTAAGCCACAAACGTTGGCGCTCCAAGACCCAACTGAAAGTAGCCGATGTAGAACCGTAACTGCACTAGAGGACTTCTACCCCCTAATAGCCGGATCCATCAGGTACCATACGGGTAAAAATTCTATATTTATTTACTACTACAGGTTGCGTTTCCCATATCCAAAATGCTTGGGACAAGAAGTATTTTTGATTTGGGCTATTTCCATATTTTGGAATATTGGCATACCATAAAGATATATCTTGGGAATGGGACCCACATCTAAAAACAAAATGCATTTATGTTTCATACAGTATATCCCTTATACACACAGCCTGAAGGCAAATTTTATACAATATTTTTTTTAAAAATTATGTGCATGGAAAAGTTTCTGCACATTGAACTATTAGAAAGAAAAGGTGTCACTGTCTGTCACGCTCAAAACATTTTGGATTTCAGAATATTTTGGATATCAGATTTTCAGATATGGGAAGCTCAACCTGTATTTATAATTAATGAGTATTACACATTATTTTTGGTAATTGTATGTTTATATAAGCGTTCTGAAGAGGCCCAACAATTTTTATATACAAGATTTGAGCCTGTAGCACGGAACAGCTTCTTTTATCATACTGATTTTAGTTAGCCGCTAATAGTCATTCATTTGTATTCAATGTTCACAAGTCTCTCCTCCCTCAGTGTAAAAAAAATCTCAACAATTCTACCACAATTAAACAGGGGGACATGTCACTTCTTCGCTAGATATGCGTTTATTTTACATAGTGGAATTTTTTTTTTTTTTGCTATGTTTCTTTCACGAGAAAAAAAAAGGGGTGTGTGGCCTAGCAGGAATATAGGAAGATCGCAGCTGTCTGAAGCACCAGCTACTGTCTACTAACCCGGCCTGGGGAACCACTACACTTTCTCCATGGTACAATACGGCCTGATTGGCGGATTGCTGCAGAGATGGTTATCCTTCTGGAAGATTCTCTTCTCTCCACCGAGGAATGCTGTAACTCTGACAGAGTGAACATCGGGTTCTTGGTCACCTCCCTGACCAGGGCCCACCTCCCCTGTTCGCTCAGTCTAGATGGCCGGCCAGCTCTAGGAAGAGTCCTGGTGGTTCTGAACTTCTTCCATTTACGGACGACGGAGGCCACTGTGCTCACTGGGACCTTCAAAGCAGAAGATATTTTTCTGTACCCTTCCCCAGGTTTGTGCCTCAAGACAATTCTATCTCGAAGGTCTACAGTCAATTCCTTTGACTTCATGCTTGGTTTGTGCTCAGACATACACTGACAAGCGTGGGACCTTATATAGACAGGTGTGTGCCTGTCCAATCAACTGAATTTACCACAGGTGGACTCCAATTAAGCTGTACGAACATCTTAAGGACTATCAGTGGAAACAGGATACATCTAAGCTCAATTTTGAGCTTCATGGCAAAGGCCGTGAATACTTATGTACATGTGATTTCTTAGTTTTTTACTTTTAATAAATTTGCAAAAATCTCAAAAACTTGTTTCACGTTGTCATTATGGGGTACTGTGTGTAGAATTTTCAGGGGGAAAAAATAAGAATTTACTTACCGATAATTCTATTTCTCGTAGTCCGTAGTGGATGCTGGGAACTCCGTAAGGACCATGGGGAATAGCGGCTCCGCAGGAGACTGGGCACATCTAAAGAAAGCTTTAGGACTATCTGGTGTGCACTGGCTCCTCCCCCTATGACCCTCCTCCAAGCCTCAGTTAGGATACTGTGCCCGGACGAGCGTACACAATAAGGAAGGATTTTGAATCCCGGGTAAGACTCATACCAGCCACACCAATCACACCGTACAACTTGTGATATGAAACCCAGTTAACAGCATGATAACAGAGGAGCCTCTGAATAGATGGCTCACAACAAGAACCCGATTAGTTAACAATAACTATGTACAAGTATTGCAGACAATCCGCACTTGGGATGGGCGCCCAGCATCCACTACGGACTACGAGAAATAGAATTATCGGTAAGTAAATTCTTATTTTCTCTGACGTCCTAGTGGATGCTGGGAACTCCGTAAGGACCATGGGGATTATACCAAAGCTCCCAAACGGGCGGGAGAGTGCGGATGACTCTGCAGCACCGAATGAGAGAACTCCAGGTCCTCCTCAGCCAGGGTATCAAATTCGTAGAATTTTGCAAACGTGTTTGCCCCTGACCAAGTAGCTGCTCGGCAAAGTTGTAAAGCCGAGACCCCTCGGGCAGCCGCCCAAGATGAGCCCACCGTCCTTGTGGAATGGGCTTTTATAGATTTAGGCTGCGGTAATCCTACCGCAGAATGCGCCAGCTGAATAGTGCTACAAATCCAGCGCGCAATAGACTGCTTAGAAGCAGGAGCACCCAGCTTGTTGGGTGCCATCAGGATAAACAGCGAGTCAGTTTTCCTGACTCCAGCCGTCCTGGAAAAATAAAATTTACAGGGCTCTGACTACGTCCAGCAACTTGGAATCCTCCAAGTCCCCAGTAGCCGCAGGCACCACAATAGGTTGGTTCAAGTGAAAACCTGAGACCACCTTCGGGAGAAACTGAGGACGAGTCCTCAACTCTGCCCTATCCATACAGAAAATCAGATAAGGCCTTTTACATGACAAAGCCGCCAATTCTGACACACGCCTGGCCAAGGCCAACAGCATGAACACTTTCCACGCGAGATACTTTAGCTCCATGGTTTTAAGTGGCTCAACCAATGCGACATTAGGAAATCCAACACCACGTTGAGATCCAAAAAGTGCCACAGGAGGCACAAAAGGAGGCTGAATATGTAGTACTCCTTTAACCAAAGTCTGAACTTCAGGCAGTGAAGCCAGTTCTTTCTGGAAGAAAATCGACAGAGCCGAAATCTGGACCTTGATGGACCCCAATTTGAGGCCCAAACGTCACCCCTGCTTGCAGGAAGTGCAGGAATCGACATAGTTGAAATTCCTCCGTCGGGGCCTTCCTGGCCTCCCACCAAGCAACAAATTTTCGCCAAACGCGGCGATAATGTCTTGCGGTGACATCCTTCCTGGCTATGATCAGGGTAGGGATGACTTCCTTCGGAATACCCTTTTCCTTTAGGATCCGGTGTTCTACTGCCATGCCGTCAAACGCAGCCGCGGTAAGTCTTGGAACAGACAGGGTCCCTGCTGCAGCAGGTCTTGTCTGAGCGGCAGAGGCCAAGGGTCCTCTGCCAGCATCTCTTGAAGTTCCGGGTACCAAGCTCTTCATGGCCAATCCGGAACCCAGAGTATGGTTTTCACTCCTCGCCTTCTTATTATTCTCAGTACCTTGGGTATGAGAGGTAGAGGAGGAGACACATAAACCGACTGGTACACCCACGGTGTCACTAGAGCGTCCCCAGCAATCGCCTGAGGGTCCCTTGACCTGGCGCAATATCTTTTCAACTTCTTGTTGAGGCGGGACGCCATCATGTCCACCCGTGGTCATTCCCAACGGTTTACCCGCATTTGGAAAACTTCTGGATGAAGTACCCATTCTCCTGGGTGTAGGTCGCCCATCGGAGAATCCTTGTGGCTTCTGCCATCGCCATCCTGCTTCTTGTGCCGCCCTGTCTGTGTACATGGGCGACGGCCGTGATGTCGTCTGATTGGATCAGTACCGGCTGGTTCTGAAGCAGGGGCCTTGCTTGACTTAGGGCATTGTAAATGGCCCTTAGCTGCAGAATATTTATGTGAAGCGAAATCTCCTTGGAAATTTCTTCCCTGTGTGACTGCACCCCAGCCCCGAAGGCTGGCATCCGTGGTCACCAGGACCCAGTCCTGTATTCCGAATCTGCGGCCCACTAGTAGATGAGCCCTCTGCAGCCACCACAGCAGCGACACCCTGTTTCTTGCTGACAGGGTTATCCGCTGTTGTATCTGTACATGGGACCCGGACCATTAGTCCCACAGGTCCCACTGGAACGTCCTTGCGTGGAGTCTTCCGAATGGAATTATGCTTCGTACGAAGCTACCATTTTTCCCAGGACTCGTGTGCATTGATGTACCGACTCCTGTCCTGGTTTTAGGATGTCTCTGACTAGAGATGACAACTCCTCGGCTTTTTCCACTGGAAGAAACACTCTTTTCTGGTCTGCGTTCAGAAACATTCCCAGGAACAGAAAACGTGTCGTCGGGACCAGCTGTGACTTTGGAATATTGAGAATCCAGTCGTGCTGTTGTAGCACTTCCCGAGAGAGTGCTACCCCCACTACCAACTGTTCTTTGGACCTCGCCTTTATCAGGAGATCGTCCAAGTACGGGATAATAAAAACTTCCTTCTTGCGAAGGAGTATCATCACTTCGGCCATTACCTAGGTAAAGACCTTCGGTGCCGTGGACAACTCCAACGGCCGCGTCTGGAACTGATAGTGACAGTCCTGTACCACATATCTGAGGTACTCCTGGTGAGGGGGGGGGGGGGGGGGGGGAATGGGGACATGCAGGTACGCATCCTTGATGTCCAGGGAGACCCTGTAATCCCCCTCGTCCAGGCTCGTAATAAGCGCCCTGAGCGATTCCATCTTGAACTTGAATCTTCTGATATAAAAGTTCAAGTATTTTAATTTCAAGATGGGTCTCACCGAACCGTTGCGGTACCACAACCACTGTGGAATAGTAACCCCTTCCTTGCTGAAGGAGGGGCACCTTGACAATCACTTGTTGTGCTTATAGTGTTGAATATCCACCAACACCGTCTCCCTGGCAGAGGGAGGTGCCGGTAAGGCAGATTTTAGGAAACGGCGGGGGGAAGAACGTCTCGAACTCCAGCCTGTACCCCTGAGATACTACTTGAAGGACCCAGGGATCCATGTGAGAGAGCCCACTGTCCGCTGAAATATCTGAGACGGGCCCCCACCGTACCCGGGTCCGCCTGAGCAGCCCCAGCACCATGCTGTGGACCTACCGGACGCAGGGAGGACTTCTGCTCTTGGGAACTAGCTGTGTGTTGCAGCTTTTTTCCTCTACCTTTGCCTCTCGGCAGAAAGGATGAGCCTCTAGCCCACTTGTTTTTCTGGGGCCGAAAGGACTGTACTTGATGATACGGTGCTTTCTTTTGTTGTGGGGTAGCCTGTGGCAAAAAACAAAAAATTTTTTCCCAGCAGTAGCTGTGGAAACGAGGTCTGAAAAACTATCCCCAAACAGTTTTACCCCCTTATAGGGCAACTTCCATGTGCAGATTCGAGTCGGCATCGCCTGACCATTGCCAAGTCCATAACCCCCGTCTGGCGGCAATGGACCTAGCGCTTATTTTTGATGCCAGCCGGCAAATATCCCTCTGTGCATCACGCATGTATAAGACCACGTCTTTTATATGCTCTATTTTCAGCAAAATATTGTCCCTATCCATAGTTATTTTCCGACAGGGAATCTGACCACGCAGCGGGAGCACTGCCCATCCATGCCGAAGCAACGGCTGGTCGCAATATAATGCCCTAGTGTGTGACCATATCTTATAGGGTAACCTCCTGCTTTCTATCAGCATCAGCAGGTTCCTTCAGGGCGGCCGTACCCGAAGACGGTAGTGCCACCTTTTCTGATAAGCGTGTAAGCGCTGTATCTACCCTATGGGGTGTTTCCCCGCGTGACCTATCCTCTGGCGGGAAAGGGTACGCTGCCAATAACAGTTGTAGAAATTATCAATTTCTTACCGGGGGAAGACCACTCTTCCCCACACACCTAATTTAATTTCTCAGATGCAGGAAAAACTACTAATAGTTTTCTCTCACCAAACACAATACCCTTTTATGTGGTACCTGGGGTATAATCATAAATGTGTAATACATTTTTCATTGTCTCAATCCTGTAACGGGTGGACCTATTTGGAGGGTACACCAGTCTCATCGATGTCGACACTGGAGTCAGTATCCGTGTCGACATCTGTGTCTGTTATCTGTGGTAGCGGGCGATTTTAGAGCCCCCCATGACATTTTATGTAAGGAGTTGACACTTTCACGTAATCCTTCCATAAGTTCAACCACACCGGTGTCGACCCCGCAGGGGGTGACAACATATTTACAGGCATTCGCTCCGCCTCCACCTCATTATCCTCCACATACCTGTCGACACAGCCGTACCGACACACAGCACACACACAGGGAATGCTCTGATAGAGGACAGGACCCCACAAAGCCCTTTGGGGAGACAGAGGGAGAGTATGCCAGCACACACCAGGGCGCTATATATCACAGGGATAGCACCTATAAAAAAGTGTTTTCCCTTATAGCTGCATATATGTTGTATACTGCGCCTAAATTGTGCCCCCCCCCCTCTCTTTTTAACCCTTTCTGTAGTGTATTAACTGCAGGGGAGAGCCAGGGAGCTTCCCTCCAACGGAGCTGTGAGGGAAAAATGGCGCCAGTGTGCTGAGGAGATATCTCCGCCCCTTTTTCGCGGACTTTTCTCCCGCATTTTTATGGAATCTGGCAGGGGTTAATATACATCCATATAGCCCTGGGGGTTATATGCGATGTATTTTTGCCAGCCAAGGTGTTTATATTGCTGCTCAGGGCGCGCCCCCCCCCCCCCCCCCCCAGCGCCCTGCACCCTCAGTGACCGGAGTGTGTGGTGTGCATGAGGAGCAATGGCGCACCGCTGCAGTGCTGTGCGCTACCTTGGTGAAGACTGATGTCTTCTGCCGCCGATTTTCCGGACCTCTTCTTGCTTCTGGCTCTGTAAGGGGGCCGGCGGCGCGGCTCTGGGACCGGACTCCGAGGCTGGGCCTGTGTTCGGTCCCTCTGGAGCTAATGGTGTCCAGTAGCCTAAGAAGCCCAAGCTGGCTGCAAGCAGGCAGGTTCGCTTCTTCTCCCCTTGATGCAGTGAGCCTGTTGCCAGCAGGTCTCACTGAAAATAAAAAACCTAAAACTAACTTTTTCTAAGAAGCTCAGGAGAGCTCCTAGATTGCACCCTGCTCGGTCGGGCACAAAAATCTAACTGAGGCTTGGAGGAGAGTCATAGGGGGAGGAGCCAGTGCACACCAGATAGTCCTAAAGCTTTCTTTAGATGTGCCCAGTCTCCTGCGGAGCCGCTATTCCCCATGGTCCTTACGGAGTTCCCAGCATCCACTAGGACGTCAGAGAAAAGGAATTCATTCCATTTTGGAATAATGCTGTAACATAACAAAATGTGGAAAAAGTGAAGCACTGTGAATACTTTCTTGATGCATTGAATCTGTATGTTTAAAATTTTCACTGCTTTCCGCTCCAATATCTTCTCAGTATGGAATCTTCACTACAATCACTCACGGCGGAACTTGTGGGGCACGGAGGGCGTACTAAGCATGTAAAATGAAAGATGCAAGAATTAGTGTCGTCACATAACGATCTCCTCACTGGACTCCAGATCTTTCCAGACTTGTCACCATAAAACTTTGGCCAAGAGACGTTCCTTTCATGCTATTACAGCTGCGATTCGTGACAATGATATCCTGTACCGTTGGGGTTTCCCCGTCAAGATCTTTGTTCAGTACGACTCCTCTACATATGTGATTTCACTGATTGAAGCTAAAGTTAAACTGTTGCCAGAATATGACACTGCTGTGGCTCACACTATATTCAGCTCGCCAGATCGAGTGCCTCATGATTGACGTGCTTTACATAAGTCACTGAATGACTTAAGGCCTAATTCAGACCTCATCGTAGATATGCGAGAAAACGCACGTCTACGATCAATTTCTTTGACATGTGGGGGGACGCCCAGCACAGGGCAAGTCCGCCACGAATACAACATCCAGCCCCCCCGCAAGTCCGCCACGAATACAACATCCAGCCCCCCCCCCCCCCCCCCCTGCATCCGACATGCAAGAGCATCGTACGGCGACAATGCTTTTGAATGTTTAGAGCAGCACTCTAGCCTAGCTGCGCAAGGCAGACGACTACCCGCCATATTAAGGGTCGCAGTGGCTGTGTTTGACGCCAAGCAGCCGATGCGGCCAGCCCCGCAAACGGTCCAGACAACCGCATTGTCCGGACAGCGCTCGTAAGACGGAGCATCGATGCCCCGTTCCCGCACCCTCCAGGTCTTAAACTGCATTCTACAGAGAACGCAGTTTAGGACCTTGCACATGCACGTACCAGCATACAGATGTGCAGAAATCGCTTCATAGCGATTTTTGCACATCAGCGTCAGGGTCTGAATCGGACCCTTAATTAGGTCTGCTCTGACAGGTACCCCTTTAACACTTTTTCCACCCACTGGTCCTTCCAGATGTTGAGTTGCTAACATGTATTCTCCTATTTGTTATTATGGTTATCAATTGGTACCATTCTATGGGGGTGATTCAGATCTAAGCGTAGATTTGCTACACTTAGCACATCTACGATCAGTTACTCAGACATGCGGGGGGACAACCAGGAGACCCACTTTTCGTCTTTGGCTCTCCCTATTTATTTTATTTCACAACTCTGTACAATTTGAACGGTCTTCTCAGATTGCAGATAAAGATGGCTGTTATTTGATCCTAGTCGAGAAGTTCGAGGCTAGAGAGATGACAATAGTCTCAGTGTATGCTTCAAATGTACAGCAAGTGACCTTTTTAGGGATTTTATTAGAAACCCTCCAGAAGGTACAGAAGGGACATCTGGTTCTCAAGGTCAATTTCAATTTGGTGTTGGATGAATTCTCTGGGTAGTTTGCACCAGTTGCTTGCAGAGTTTGAACTTTATGATGCATGGGGGATTCACGTCCCATTGGTTAAGGACTACACCTATTTTTTCCCCCATGTACATAACTCTTACTCTTATATTGATCTAATTCTGCTCGAAAAGTGGACGCTTCAACATACTCGTTGCTCTAGGCCATGGGTCTTCAACCTGTGGCCCTCCAGCTGCTGTGAAACTACACATCCCAGCATGCCCTGCCACAGCTTTGATATTAAGGTATGCTAAAACTGAGGCAGGGCATGCTGGGATGTGTAGTTTCACAGCATCTGGAGGGCCGCAGGTTGAAGACCCGTGCTCTAGGCCTTAGCGATTCCCAGACTGTTGTATTACCCTGATGTGGTTATCGCCAGATCTGATGCTCTGACTGTATATATGGCAACTAATTATCCCCTTGACGCGACAACATTTTGGTATGTTCTTCAGGTGTTGAGAGGGTTTGCTATTCAGACATGAGCCAGACTGCAGGCACCTTAGTATACAGGCAGAATTAGAAGAGCATCTACTACATGTAGAATTAAGGCCATTACATTACTTAACACCTCGGATGTTGCTGATCTGATCATATATTGCTGATCGGGCAGTACGGATGGTGCAATGGTTAGCATTTCTGCCATTTCTGCCCACTGAGGTCATGGGTTCGATTCCCACCATGGCCCTAACTGTGTACAGTTTGTATATTTCCCCCATACTTACGTGGGTTTCCTTCGTATACTTCGGTTTCCTCCCACAATCCAAAAATATACTGGTAGGTTAATTGGCTCTCAACAAAATTAACCCTAGCGTGAATGTGTGCGCGTGTACGTGTGGTAGGGAATTTAGATTAATTAGCTCTCAACAAAACTAACCCTAGCGTGAATGTGTGTGCATGTACGGTACATGTGGTAGGGAATTTAGATCGTAAGCTCCACTGGGGCAGGGACTGATGTGAATGGGCAAATATTCTCTGTAAAGCACTGCGGAATATGTGTGGGCTATATAAATAACTGGTAGTAATAATAACAATAATAATCATAATAATCTGTTTGCCCAATATTACGCAAATTTCTATAATCTAAAATCTGACCCCACCATCCCTTAGCCTAATGCCACCCTTATTTCCTCCTTTTTAGATGATCTACACCTCCCCAAGCTTAAGGTTGACAATTTAGATTCCCTCAATTCTTTTTGGACTGATAGGGAAATTCTAGCTGTTATTCAATCCCTCCCTTTGGGGAAAGCACTTAGGCCGGACGGATTCACCAACTATTTTCATAAAATATTTGCACCTGCCCTTGTCCCTACTCACACTGGTCTCTATAAATATGTCACAGCCCATGGTTCTCTCCCTACGTAAATGCTGCAGGCTCAAATTATCACCATTCATAAGCCAGGGAAAGACCACTCCCCTCAGAATTATAGACTAATTGCACTTCTTAACATAGATTTGAATTTTTTATTCTAAATAAATTGCTAACATACTTTCCCAGTTTATACCTCAACTTATTCATCCGGACCAGGTAGGAGTCAGACAATACTCGCAGGGTTTCTGAACTGGCTGAGATTCTCACGAGAGAGAAAAGAGAAGCCTTACTTCTTTTGCTCTGCGCCGAAAAGGCATTTGATCATCTACACTGGGACATCCTTAATGCTACTGATCTGCTAAGTTTCGGACTACACAGAGCCATTTCATCCTCTATATCGGCACTATATAACTTCCTGACTGCTACCGTATTTAGTAACAGCTTTGTGTCCACCCCTTTATAATTTCAAATGATACCCAACAAGGTTGCCCCCTCACCCTACTTACGTACATCGACCCCTTATCTTTTCCTGGGTTCCAAGTTGGCTCGTCTTCACACAGATTGAGTTTATTTGCAGAAGATGTGCTTCTCTATCACTGATCCTGAATCATCCCTCTCTGCCCTACATAGATCAGTATAGTGTAGCCTCCTTTACAAACTAAACACTACTAAAACTGAAGCCTTACCCTTTAATTTGAGACCTGAGACTCTGACCCAACTCAAACGCCTTTATAAATATAATTGGAAGAAAGACTATTTGTATTTGGGTATTAACATTCCCAATTCTGCGTCTACAGTACATTAATGGAGATTAACTATATGCCCCTATAGACTGTTACGGAGGTGGATGAGCTTCGAGGGATCCTGGCTAGGCAGGATGGCTGCATTCAAAATGCTAATTTTGCCACAATTTATTTATCTGTTTCGTACGATCCCCTATTTGGTCTCACAAAGATTTCTTAGTCGAGTCCATACCTGGATCTTACGCTATATTTGGAAAGGAAAAACCCCACGGATCTCTTAGAGCTGTTTGACCCGGGCTAAACACACAGGGAAAGGGGGGGGGGGGGGGGGGGGGGTGCTGAGAGGTACCTGAACTAAAGGCGTACTAGTATGCCTGTAGTAGCACAGACCAGTGACTGGTCTTTACAGGGCACCAAACCCTGTGTACATTTGGAGAAAGCAATGCTACCTCACTTCACTATTTTAGATTTAGCATGGACCCATAAACAATCTGTCCCTATATGCTATTTCTTGTCTAATCCCTGATTTCAATGTTACAGAATGGCTTTCGTGTGGACGGACTATCATTGCCGAAGTGGTAGACATTACCTACAGTAACCCGTTTTCTTCATTGCAATCACAGTTCAACCTGCCCCATAGGGAATTGTTTTCATATACATTAGCCATGGGATCTCTAGAATGCTTCGTTCCTCTGGATTGCTATACCTCTCGCCACCTAACATTCTATCTAAGCTATCGGCTGGTAACTCCAGTAGTTCCATACGGTTTTGGTATTCTATGTATCAGGGTAATGGGATGGGATAAATTACCTGCACAATTACAGTGGAAGTCTGATTTACAAATTACGCTTATGCCTCAGCAATGGGAGTCGATCTACCTTACTGCATATTGTTTCTCTAAATGTTATATCCATCTGGAAATGCAATTTAAAGTGTTACATAGGCTTTAATTCAGGCCAGCCAAACTACACAAAATTTGTCCCTCTCAATCTAAATTTTGTTGGAGGAATTGTATGGACATAGGGCACGTTTTCCATGTGTTCTGGAGCTGTCGTTGGATTCGCACATTGTGGAAGGAAGTGATTGCCCTAGCCCACAAAGTTCTTCATGAGAGTCACCCTCTTTAGCTTTATTCCACATAGACCCAACAGATTTGTCTAATTCAGATAGTTATGTTTTAAGGCAGATTGTTATCGCTACTAGGGTGGCCATTGTGCAAAAATGTCCCTCTCCTCCACCATCCTTAAAATCATACGTAAAATCCACTTTGCATTCCAGATGGAAACTTTGGGAGTACCCTACTCCTTTACTGCATCCTCTTCCCTGACCAAATTATTTAGCTGGTATGATTTCATGATATTGGATAAGGTGCAACATTACTTCTTGACACCTCTTAATCTCTTAGGGGGAGTTGTACCCGCTTTGCCATAAATGTCTTCATTTCTCTGTTACTTGTTGTATATGTGCCATGTTTTTTTAGTTCTCTTTGTATGTATAGCTGGAATTGATGCCATAGATCTCTACTCCTTACCAGCCCACCTCGTTTCCTTTCTGTACGCCTCCCCCTTAATAACATAACCTTAATAAAAATGAATGATGAAAGAAATGGAAAAAAAAAAGATTTTCAAAGGGCACACTATGAAAATTAAAGGGAATTCACACAAATGGGTCAATCCAATTAACCACAACTTCATCGCATTGCAAGTGCAGCCGTATGCCACACTTACAGTACCGTCAGACTCATGGGAACTCGTAGGACTGCGTACAAAATTCTGCGACTCCGGAGTGAGATCATAGCGAATTAAGGTGCCGTTGCCAGCGTTTACACATCACTGAAACGGCAACTCGCACCTTCTCGGGTAATCGGATTGAACTCTAAGAGTAGCAAATGGTTACATTTCTGCAGAAACAACATGTGAAACATACTTACATTTGTGATAATTCTGTGCAGAGAGTTTACCAGCACATAATGAAATGTTGAAGGTGAGGGTGGTGCCAGGCAGATCTATAAAAAACAAAAACAAAAGGGCAAGGAGAATTACCAAAAGCTCACAGAAAATAAATGCCTGAAAATAATCGTTATGGTAGACTTACCGTTGATAACTCTATTTCTCCTAAGTTCAAAGGATCCATATGATAATAGGATTTTAATTACCTACCGGTAAATCCTTTTCTCATAGTCCGTAGAGGATACCGATGTCCACATTAGTACCATGGTGTATAGATGGTCCGCTAGGAGCCATGGGCACTTTAAGAAATCAATAGTGTGGGCTGGCTCCTCACTCTAAGCCCCTCCTACCAGACTCAGTCTAGAAACTATGCCCGAGGAGACGGACATACTTCGAGAGAAGACTAACTGAACAGTGGTGAGATTCGAACCAGCACACAAACAAGAGGAAAGCCATGCTAACCAAACTGAACAGGAACAGCAACAGCTGAACCAACAACATGACTTAACTAAGTAACAGGGCAGGAAAATGAACCACAGTGTGGGCACCCAGTATCCTCTACGGATTACGAGAAAAAGATTTACCGGTAGGTAATTAAAATCCTATTTTTGCTTACGTCCTAGAGGATACTGGGGTCCACATTAGTACCATGGGGATGTACCAAAGCTCACAAACCGGGTGGGAGAGTGCTGATGTTCCTGCAGAACTGACTGACCAAACTGAAGGTCCTCAAAGGACAAAGTATCGAACTTGTAGAACTTCGCAAACTTGTTCGGTCCTGACCAAGTAGCTGCTCGGCAGAGCTGTAAAGCCGAGACACCTCGGGCAGCCGCCCAGGAAGAACTCACTGACCTAGTAGAGTGGGCCTGTACTTTCGGAATCGGCAATCCTGGCTATGAATAAGCCTGCTGGATAGTTAGCCTGATCCAGCGAGCAATAGACTGCTTTGAAGCAGGACACCCAATCTTCTTGGGATCATAGAGAACAAACAGCGAGTCAGAATTTCTGTGACTAGCTGTCCTCTTCACGTAGATCCTCAAAGCCCTCACAACATCCAGGGACTTTGAGGTAGCAGAGGTGTCAGTAAGCACCGGAACCACAATAGGTTGGTTGATGTGAAACGCAGACACCACCTTAGGAAGAAATTGCTGATGAGTTCTGAGTTCAGCTCTATCCCCATGAAAAACCAAATAGGGGCTTTTGTAAGACAACTCCCCCCAGTTCGGACACACGCCTTGCGGAGGCCAAGGCCAACAGTGCAACAGTCTTCCACGTAAGAAACTTAACGTCAACCTCCTGTAAAGGTTCAAACCAGTCCGATTGCAGAAACCGCAATACCACGTTAATATTCCAAAGTGCCGTGGGAGGCACAAATGGCGATTGGATGGGCAGAACCCCCTTCAAGAATGTCTGAACCTCAGGGAGGGAAGCCAATTGTTTCTGGAAGAAAATGGACAAGGCCGAAATCTGGACTTCCAAGGAGCCCAAACGTAGGCCCACATCCACATCTGACTGTAGAAAAAGGAGAAAACGTCCCAGTTGAAATTCTACTGCAGGAAATTTCCTGTTTTCACACCACGAGACATTTTTTCCAAATATGGTGGTAATGTTTAGATGTTACCCCTTTCCTAGCTTGGATCAGTGTTGGAATAACCTTGTCCGGAATGCCTTTCCGGGCTAAAAACTGACATTCAACTTCCATGCCGTCAAACGTAGCTGCAGTAAGTCTTGATAGATGAACGGCCCCTGTTGCATAAAATCCTTTCGCAGACGTAGAGGCCACAGGTCTTCCAGGAGCAACTCCAGTAGATCCGCGTACAGGCCCTTCTCGGACAATTTTGAGAATTCTTGGGATCAGTGGAAGAGGTGGGAACACGTAAACCATCTGGTAAATCCACGGAGTCACCAGAGCGTCCATCGCCACTACTTGTGGGTCCCTCGACCTGGAACAATAGCGCTTTAGCTTCTTGTTGAAACGAGAGGCCATCATGTCTATCTGTGTCTTGTCAAGGACTCGAACGTCCGCTTCCCAGTTGTCTACTCCCGGAATGAAGATTGCCGACAGCGCCACCACGTGTCTTTCTGCCCAGAGGAGAAATTTCGTTACCTCCGACATTGCAGCTCTGCTCTTCGTTCTGCCCTGTCGGTTTATGTACATTACGGCCGTCACATTGTCCGACTGAACCTGAATGGCTTGATCTTGAAGAAGATGCGATGCTTGTAGAAGGGCATTGTATATGGCCCTTAATTCCAGAATGTTGATTGGAAGAATGGCTTCATTTTCCTTAGAACTGTTCCCCTTGTATGACTGCTCCCCAACCTCTGAGGCGTGCGTCTGTAGTTAGCAGAATCCAATTTTGAATCCCGAACCTTCGACCCTCGGTCACGTGAGAAGTCTGGAGCCACCATAAAAGAGAAATCCTGACTTTTGGCGACAGACGTATCCTCTGGTGCAAGTGAAGATGTAATCCGGACCATTTGTCCAACAGATCCAGCTGGAATGGCCTCGCATGAAACCTTCCATACTGCAGAGCCTCGTAAGGAGCTACCAACTTCCCCAGAAGGTGAATGCACAGATGCATCGATATCCGGGTTGGTTTTAGGACATCACGCACCATTGACTAGATTACCAAAGCCTTTTCTAAGGGAAGGAACACCTTTTGTTCCTCCATATCCAGGATCATTCCTAGGAACGGAAGCCTCCGTGTTGGTTCCAGGTGGGATTTTGAGAAAGCAATGCTGTCCAACAACCTCTCCCTGGAAGGCGCTTTTATCAGCAGGTCCTCCAGGTACGGTATGATGTTCACCCCCTGAGAAACATCATCTCTGCCATCACCTTGGTGAAAACCTTTGGTGCCGTGGAGAGGCCAAATGGCAGGGCCTGAAACTGGTAGTGACAGTCCTGCAGGGTAAACCTTAGGTACATCTGATGAGGTGGACAAATCGGAATGTGAAGGTACGCATCCTTGATGTCGAGAGACACCAGGAATTCCCCCTCCTCCAGACCTGAGATCACAGCTCTCAGAGACTCCATCTTGAACACTCTTAAGAACGAGTTCAAGGATTTGAGGTTCAGAATCAGCCGTACCGAAGCGTCCGGTTTCGGTACTACAAACAAGTTGGAATAGTACCCCTTGTTGTGCAGATGAGCTGGAACTGGAAACAATGACTTGAGTCTGTACCAGTTTTTGGATGGCATGCTGTAAAGTTTATACTTGCCTCTTGAATTTGAACACCCGTAAGTACGGGTTCAGTGACTTGAGGTTTAAAATGGGCCTTACCGAACCGTTCGGTTTTGCTACTACAAACAGGTTGGAATAATAACCCCTGTTTTGTAGGTGTAGTGGAACTGGAACAATAACCCGAGTCTGTACTAGTTTTTGAATCGCTGCCTGCAAAGTCAAACCTGCTTCTGGAGAATACAAAATAAAAGATATAGGGGTATATGCAATTGCCGGCGAATCGCGGCAATTTTTCGCCCGTTTTTTAATTCGACACAATTCGACCGTCGAATTCCGGCAGGTGGGTGCCGTTATTCAACATATTCAATAAAAAACGGATTCGACAGTCCCGCTGTCGAAAAATGGCCGATTTGACGGATTTTTATAACATTTTAAAAAATGTTAAAAAGACGGTTAAAAAAACGGAAAAAACCCGGAAAAAAATTGCGTGGGGTCCCCCCTCCTAAGCATAACTAGCCTCGGGCTCTTCGAGCCGGTCCTGGTTCTAAAAATCCAAGGGAAAAACTGACATGGGATCCCCCGTATTTTTAAAACCAGCACCGGGCTCTGCGCCTGGTGCTGGTGCAAAAAATACGGGGACAAAAAGTAGGGGTCCCCCGTATTTTTTACACCAGCATCGGGCTCCACTAGCTGGGTAGATAATGCCACAGCTGGGGGTCACTTTTATACAGCGCCCTGCGGCCGTGGCATTAAATACGCAACTAGTCACCCCTGGCCTGGAGGAGTGGGGACCCCTTCAATCAACCCAAGGGCCAGGGGTGAAGCCCGAGGCTGTCCCCCCCCATCCAAGGGCTGCGGATGGGGGGCTGATAGCCTTTGGAAAAATGAAAGAATATTGTTTTTTCCAGTAGTACTTCAAGTCCCAGCAAGCCTCCCCCGCAAGCTGGTACTTAGTAGTGGTTATAATCTTAAACTTGCTCCCCCCCTTTACTAAGACCCCCTGGTACCACTGAGGAGACTTGGAGTCCTTGTGGAGGAGCTGCACGTCCCTGGGAATGCTGCCTGTATAAGCTACAGGGGGAAATGGCGCTGGAGAGCTTTAGGATCCGTACTGAGTGAAGCCCCGCGCAGCTTCCTGCATTTTTTATACTAGCCCTGAGGTAAAAAAAATGTCTAACCAAGAGTTAAAACCCCTGTTAGTACGTTGTGGCCAGTGTGGGCATCAGCGGAGGCTTAGCGTGCCCCTCACAGCTGGACACACCGCCAGCGTGCGTCTGTCTGAGCCCCCTAAAAGCGCAGCCTGCAGTCAGAGCTGTGCTCCAGCCCTTGTGCCGCCATTCCCGCCGGCACCCCGCTGACCGGGACGCCAGCATTGTACTCACCACTCTTCATCTTCTGGCTCTGTTAGGGGGTGGCGGCGTGCTGCAGGAGGGTACACTGCACCGTGGTGTGGCTTGCGAATGGCTCCCTCAGGAGCTCAGTGTCCTGTCAGCAGAGAAACGGGACCATTAACTTAAGGAAGTTGGGCCATTCTTCCCCCAAAGTCCCACAAAGCAGTCAGGCTGTTGCCAAACAGCCCTGACTGCAAATAACAAACATTTAAAATAAAAGTAGAAAACTCTTCAGGAGCTCTCCAAAGCGTGACCGGCTCCTCCGAGCATATTTTCTAAACTGAGTCTGGTAGGAGGGGCATATAGGGAGGAGCCAGCCCACACTATTGATTTCTTAAAGTGCCCATAGCTCCTAGTTGACCCGTCTATACCCCATGGTACTAATGCAGACCCCAGTATTCTGTCGGACGTAAGAGAAAACTTTTATTCTTTCTAAAATAAACAATTTTGGAAAAGAAAAACTGGTCTTCTATTTATTGGTGTATATATATTTATGGGATTACTGTATTCCTGACATAGAATTTAAATGAACTCCACCAAAGCAATCAAACTCTCCATGCTACACAAATGCTTGTCAGCCATGAATTCAGCAATCCAGCAATGCATTATGGGCACCATACCCAGTCCATTAATAGCCTGCCCTCCCTTTTGCATGACCTCATCATTGTGTGCCTGCAAACCATCCCCTTAAAATTATCACACTGCCTTCAAAACTGGGAAATCCAGTTTATGTCTGAAAGGAGTCGACCCGGGAATTTGCCGGGTCTGTGGTGTAGTGTGAAAGGGGGTCTGAAGAAAAACCCGGGCTTCTGCCAAATAGAAAATCCCGGGACTTGAGCAGGGTAATTTCCGGTGAGTATGTTTGAAAGGGGTAGTGAAATAAAATATCTGTAAAAGGAACCAGAGAATGAAATAGAACAAATATTTATTTATAGAACCTTGAAGAATAGTCTAAAAGTATTACAACTAAAGTAAAATAGTGAACCGATAAGTCTGTGTGCCTGTTGTACTGGGACCCTCCTCTTTATCAAGTTGGTGGATGAGCCCCCATAACTCCCACTGAACCTGCTAATCACAGCGCCTGACTTAAGCCTCTGCACCGAGGAGGGTGAAGCAAACAGTTGTCAATAGAAAGCGGAAAGAACAGCAGAACCAGAGAGAGCAAGAGCTAACCAGTTAAAAGGGAAGTGAGAACAGGCAAAGAAAAAGTGCAGGTAAGGGAAATAGTTGGGAGCACGGAAAGATTAAGAGAAGTGTACTGCTAAAGTTGTGCACTGTGCATGGGATTCTACGGGGGGCATCCTATTAGCCACGGTAATAGGTCACATGAAAAAAAGTGGCTTTTTATTGCCAGATGGTCATCATAGACCAGAGGTTCTCAAACTCGGTCCTCAGGACCCCACACGGTTCACGTTTTACATGTCACCCAGAAGCTGCACTGTGTATCACCAACTGTCACATTTTAAAAATCTACAGGTGACCTGCAAAATGTGAACTGTGTGGGGTCCTGAGGACCAAATTTGAGAACCTGTGTCATAGACTATCAAATTATAGCCTCTTTTTTTTTCGTGCGACCATATACCCATAAGATTCGCAAAACGCCATGGACCTATATGTTATGTGTTTTCATGGCAGTGATCACAGAAAAAATGCTTATCGGAGATTTGGTAAACAAAATAGCCGCAGCTATACTGCCCTACGCACTGAATGGAGAACAAAACAAAAAGAGAAGAGAAATGAGGGCAGGACAAAAATAATAAGAATTTACTTACCGATAATTCTATTTCTCGGAGTCCGTAGTGGATGCTGGGGTTCCTGAAAGGACCATGGGGAATAGCGGCTCCGCAGGAGACAGGGCACAAAAAAGTAAAGCTTTTACCAGATCAGGTGGTGTGCACTGGCTCCTCCCCCTATGACCCTCCTCCAGACTCCAGTTAGGTACTGTGCCCGGACGAGCGTACACAATAAGGGAGGCAATTTGAATCCCGGGTAAGACTCATACCAGCCACACCAATCACACCGTACAACTTGTGATCTAAACCCAGTTAACAGTATGATAACAGAAAGAGCCTCTTAAAGATGGCTCCTTAACAATATAACCCGAATTTGTTAACAATAACTATGTACAGTATTGCAGATAATCCGCACTTGGGATGGGCGCCCAGCATCCACTACGGACTCCGAGAAATAGAATTATCGGTAAGTAAATTCTTATTTTCTCTATCGTCCTAAGTGGATGCTGGGGTTCCTGAAAGGACCATGGGGATTATACCAAAGCTCCCAAACGGGCGGGAGAGTGCGGATGACTCTGCAGCACCGAATGAGAGAATTCCAAGTCCTCTTTTGCCAGGGTATCAAATTTGTAGAATTTTACAAACGTGTTTTCCCCCGACCACGTAGCTGCTCGGCAGAATTGTAATGCCGAGACCCCTCGGGCAGCCGCCCAAGATGAGCCCGCCTTCCTTGTGGAATGGGCCTTAACAGATTTAGGCTGTGGCAGGCCTGCCACAGAATGAGCAAGTTGAATTGTGTTACAAATCCAACGAGCAATCGTCTGCTTAGAAGCAGGGGCACCCAACTTGTTGGGTGCATATAGTATCAACAGCGAGTCAGATTTTCTGACTTCAGCCGTCCTTGAAATGTATATTTTTAAGGCTCTGACAACGTCCAACAACTTGGAGTCCTCCAAGTCGCCAGTGGCCGCAGGCACCACAATAGGTTGGTTCAGGTGAAACGCTGATACCACCTTAGGGAGAAAATGCGGACGAGTCCTCAGTTCTGCCCTATCCGAATGGAAGATTAGATAAGGGCTTTTATAAGATAAAGCCGCCAATTCAGATACTCTCCTGGCGGAAGCCAGGGCCAGTAACATAGTCACTTTCCATGTGAGATATTTAAAATCCACCTTTTTCAATGGTTCAAACCAATGGGATTTGAGGAAATCTAAAACTACATTTAGATCCCACGGTGCCACCGGAGGCACCACAGGAGGCTGTATATGCAGTACTCCTTTAACAAAAGTCTGTACCTCAGGAACTGAGGCCAATTCTTTTTGGAAGAATATTGACAGGGCCGAAATTTGAACCTTAATAGATCTCAATTTGAGACCCATAGACAATCCTGATTGTAGGAAATGTAGGAAACGACCCAGTTGAAATTCCTCCGTCGGAACACTCCGATCCTCGCACCACGCGACATATTTTCGCCAAATGCGGTGATAATGTTTCGCGGTGACTTCCTTCCTTGCCTTAATCAAGGTAGGAATGACTTCTTCTGGAATGCCTTTCCCTTTTAGGATCTGGCGTTCAACCGCCATGCCGTCAAACGCAGCCGCGGTAAGTCTTGAAAGAGACAGGGACCCTGTTGTAGCAGGTCCCTTCTCAGAAGTAGAGGGCACGGGTCGTCCGTGACCAACTCTTGAAGTTCCGGGTACCAAGTCCTTCTTGGCCACTCCGGAGCCACTAGTATTGTTCTTACTCCTCTTCACCGTATAATCTTCAATACCTTTGGTATGAGAGGCAGAGGAGGAAACACATATACTGATTTGTACACCCAAGGTGTTACCAGTGCGTCCACAGCTATTGCCTGTGGATCTCTTGACCTGGCGCAATACTTGTCCAGTTTCTTGTTGAGGCGAGACGCCATCATGTCTACCATTGGTCTTTCCCAACAGTTTATTAGCATGTGGAAGACTTCTGGATGAAAACCCCCCTCTCCCGGGTGAATATCGTGTCTGCTGAGGAAGTCTGCTTCCCAGTTGTCCACGCCCGGGAAGAACACTGCTGACAGTGCTATTACGTGATTCTCCGCCCAGCGAAGAATCTTGGCAGCTTCTGCCATTGCACTCCTGCTTCTTGTGCCGCCCTGTCTGTTTACATGGGCGACCGCCGTGATGTTGTCCGACTGAATCAACACCGGTTTTCCTTGCAGGAGTGGTTCCGCCTGGCTTAGAGCATTTTAGATTGCTCTTAGTACCAGAATGTTTATGTGAAGAGACTTTTCCAGGTTCGTCCATACCCCCTGGAAGTTTCTTCCTTGTGTGACTGCTCCCCAACCTCTCAGGCTGGCGTCCGTGGTCACCAGGATCAAATCCTGTATGCCGAATCTGCGGCCCTCCAATAGATGAGCCTTTTGCAACCACCACAGAAGATATACCCTTGTCCTTGGCGACAGGGTTATTCGCAGGTGCATCTGAGGATGCGACCCTGACCATTTGTCCAACAGATCCCTTTGGAAAATTCTTGCATGGAATCTGCCGAATGGAATTGCTTCGTAAAAAGCCACCATTTTTCCCAGGACTCTTGTGCATTGATGTACAGACACCTTTCCTGGTTTTAGGAGGTTCCTGACAGGTCGGATAACTCCTTGGCTTTTTCCTCGGGAAGAAAAACCTTTTTCTGAACCGTGTCCAGAATCATCCCTAGGAACAGCAGACGTATCGTCGGAAAACAGCTGCGATTCTTGGAATATTTAGAATCCAGTCGTGCCGTCGAAGAACTACTTTAGATAGTGCTCTTCCGACCTCCAACTGTTCTCTGGAACTTGCCCTTTTTAGGTCGTGCAAGTAAGGGATAATTTAGATGCCTTTTTTCTTTGAAGAAACATCTTTTCGGCCATTACCTTGGTAAAAAGGCCCGGGGTGCCGTGGATAATTCAAACGGCATCGTCTGAAACTGATATTGACAGTTCTGTACCACGAACCAGAGGTACCCTTGATGAGAAGGACAAAATTTGGACATGGAGGTAATCCTTGATGTCCAGGGACACCATATAGTCCCCTTTTTTCCGGTTCGCTATCACTGCTCTGAGTGACTTTATCTCGATTTGAACCTTTTATGTAAGTGTTCAAAACATTTTAGATTTAGACTATGTGTCACCAAGCCGTCTGGCTTCAGTACCACAATATAGTGTGGAAAAATAATACCCTTTTCCTTGTCGTAGGAGGGGTACTTTGATTATCACCTGCTGGATATACAGCTTGTGAATTGTTTCCAATGCTGCCTCCCTGTCGGAGGGAGCCGTTGGTAAAGCAGACTTCAGGAACCTGCGAGGAGAAGATGTCTCGACTCTCCAATCTTTACCCCTGGGATAATACTCGTACGATCTAGGGGTCAACTTGCGAGTGATCCCACTGCGCCCTGAGACTCTTGAGACTACCCCCCCACCTTGAGTCCGCTTGCACGGCCCCAGTGTCATGCTGAGGACTTGGCCGACGCGGTGGAGGGCTTCTTTTCCTGGGAAAGGGCTGCCTGCTGCAGTCTACTTCCCTTACCTCTATGTCTGGGCAGATATGACTGGCCTTTTGCCTGCATGCCCTCATGGGAAAGGAAAGATTGAGGCTGAAAAGACGGTGTCTTTTTTAGCTGAGATGTAACTTGGGGTAAAAAAGGTTGGATTTCCCAGCTGTTGCTGTGGTCCCCAGGTCCGATGGACCGACCCCCAAATAACTCCTTCCCTTTATACAGCAATACTTCCATCTGCCGTATGGGATCTGTATCACCTGACCACTGTCGTGTCCCTGACATCTTCTGGGAGATATGGACAACGCACTTATCTTGATGCCAGAGAGCAAATATCCCTCTGTGCATCTCACATACATATATATAGAATGCATCCTATTAAATGCTCTACATGAATAAAATATTTTCAGTCAGGGAATCCGACCAAGCCAACCCAGCACTGCATCTCCAGGCTGATGGCGATCGCTGGTCGCAGTATAACCACCGTATGTGTGTATATACTTTTTAGGATATTTTTCCAGCTTCCTATCAGCTGGCTCCTTGAGGGCGGCCGTATCTGGAGACGGTAACGCCACTTGATAAGCGTGTGAGCGCCTTATCACCCTAAGGGGTGTTTCCCAACGTACCCTAATTTCTGGCGGGAAAGGGTATAACGCCAATATTTGCTATCGGGGTAACCCTACGCATCATCACACACTTCATTTTATTTTATCTGATTCAGGAAAAACTACAGGTAGTTTTTTCACTCCCACATAATACCCTTTCTTGTGGTACTTGTAGTATCAGAAACACGTAACACCTCCTTCATTGCCCTTAACGTGTGGCCCTAATGAGAAATACGTTTGTTTATTCACCGTCGACACTGTATTCAGTGTCCGTGTCTGTGTCTGTGTCGACCGACTGAGGTAAATGGGCGTTTTTAAAACCCCTGACGGTGTTTCTGAGACGCCTGGACCGGTCCTAATAGATTGTCGGCCGTCTCATGTCGTCAACCGACCTTGCAGCGTGTTGACATTCTCACGTAATTCTCTAAATAAGCCATCCATTCCGGTGTCGACTCCCTAGAGAGTGACATCACCATTACAGGCAATTTCTCCGCCTCCTCACCAACATCGTCCTCATACATGTCGACACACACGTACCGACACACAGCACACACACCGGGAATGCTCTGACAGAGGACAGGACCCACTAGCCCTTTGGGGAGACAGAGGGAGAGTCTGCCAGCACACACCAAAAACGCTATAATTATATAGGGACAACCTTATATAAGTGTTTCTCCCTTATAGCATCTTTTATATATATACAATATCGCCAAAATCAGTGCCCCCCCTCTCTGTTTTAACCCTGTTTCTGTAGTGCAGTGCAGGGGAGAGCCTGGGAGCCTTCTCTCCAGCTTTTCTGTGAGAGAAAATGGCGCTGTGTGCTGAGGAGATAGGCCCCGCCCCTTTTTCGGCGGGCTCGTCTCCCGCTATTTTTGAAGTTAGGCAGGGGTTAAATATCTCCATATAGCCTCTGTGGGCTATATGTGAGGTATTTTTTGCCTCTAATAAGGTTTTTATTTTGCCTCTCAGAGCGCCCCCCCCAGCGCTCTGCACCCTCAGTGACTGTTGTGTGAAGTGTGCTGAGAGGAAAATGGCGCACAGCTGCAGTGCTGTGCGCTACCTTTATGAAGACTCAGGAGTCTTCAGCCGCCGATTTTGGACCTCTTCTCTCTTCAGCGTCTGCAAGGGGGCCGGCGGCGCGGCTCCGGTGACCATCCAGGCTGTACCTGTGATCGTCCCTCTGGAGCTAGTGTCCAGTAGCCAAGCAGCAAATCCACTCTGCACGCAGGTGAGTTCACTACTTCTCCCCTAAGTCCCTCGTTGCAGTGATCCTGTTGCCAGCAGGACTCACTGTAAAGTAAAAAACCTAAGCTAAACTTTCTCTAAGCAGCTCTTTAGGAGAGCCACCTAGATTGCACCCTTCTCGTTCGGGCACAAAATCTAACTGGAGTCTGGAGGAGGGTCATAGGGGGAGGAGCCAGTGCACACCACCTGATCTGGTAAAAGCTTTACTTTTTTGTGCCCTGTCTCCTGCGGAGCCGCTATTCCCCATGGTCCTTTCAGGAACCCCAGCATCCACTTAGGACGATAGAGAAATTCCCTTATAATTAACAAATGGGCAAGTCAATCACTTGCAATGGGTCGTCTGAGCAAGCTGGGAATGTTGTTAACAGCTGCACATTGCCCTGTCAAATAAATATATGGTGTTTACAGTAAAGTGAATGATGTTGGGCTACCATAAGTATTGGGTTGACATTGCAGGCAGCTGAAAATGCTCTCAAGTATTAGCAGAAATGCTGATGGATGATCCAACATATATAGGCTCAAATGTATTAAGCCTTAACAAGAGAGAAATTGCAGGTGGATAAAGAGTGATAAATAACCAGCCAATCAACCATCAGGGCAAAAATGAATGAATATTGCCGCCATCAGAAGGCAAAAATCCTTCTGATGAAGCAGATGAGGTTGCTAAGGCGGATAAACTTGTAGAGAATGTGGAGCGGAACCCGTGGCTGGCAGCAATAATTATTCATTTTTGCACCGATGGCACGAGAATCGGAGGCTTACACAAGACTTCACCCGGACAAAATAGCTGTACACCGGTCTGCTACACGCCGAGATGTGCCTAAATAACTAGTAACTTGGCCATGCAAGTATGCTATATTCATGGACCATGTACTAACAGTTGAACTGTGGTTATAAGCTTGCAAGTATTCATGCTAATACTAACCCAGATATGCTGAATTATTAAGCGCTTTTCAAATTGCATGCATTCTAACCTGGAACTGCTAAGCAGTGGACTTTAATATAAGACCATTACTAATATACTGACATCTGTTTGGATAATGGACTCTAATTTATCATCATTACTGATATATTGCCATTAACATCTAATATATGACAGAAGAGGTTGTGCAATATTGATACAGGTTGAGTATCCCATATCCAAATATTCCGAAATACGGAATATTCCGAAATACGGACTTTTTTGAGTGAGAGTGAGATAGTGAAACCTTTGTTTTTTGATGGCTCAATGTACACAAACTTTGTTTAATACACAAAGTTATTAAAAATATTGTATTAAATGACCTTCAGGCTGTGTGCATAAGGTGTATATGAAACATAAATGAATTGTGTGAATGTAGACACACTTTGTTTAATGCACAAAGTTATAAAAAATATTGGCTAAAATGACCTTCAGGCTGTCTGTATAAGGTGTATATGTAACATAAATGCATTCTGTGCTTAGATTTAGGTCCCATCCCCATGATATCTCATTATGGTATGCAATTATTCCAAAATACGGAAAAATCCCATATCCAAAATACCTCTGGTCCCAAGCATTTTGGATAAGGGAGACTCAACCTGTACATGTGAAACAACTTTCTTTTTAATCTAATCACCAGCCGTGTGGAATAATAATGTATTGTATGTACCATATGTATTGAAGATTTTTTTTTAAATTTATTATTGAGTCATTTTTATATATATTCTTTGGAGTGCATAATAGGAGGTTCAGTGACCTCTGTTAATGAAGCAGCAGCCTTGACTTATACTATTGTAGGAATTTTTATTGTCAGCGCATGAGGATTACAGTATTGTATTATTTCTTGATGTATATATATTGCCTACAAATAATAACACAAAGATAAAAGAAGGAACATGGTAAGCATACTTTGAAATGCTGGTTGTTGTGAGGGTTGATCCTAAAGCAAGAAACTAGGCAGTCAATCATAAGGTCCACATCCGCATTCTGGTTTCCTGCCCCTCTAGAGAAGGGCTTGCTGGGATTGAAGAGCAAATTCTAATAAGATAAAAATAGAGTAGTTATAGTAGATCAAGTAAAAAAGTACTATTGCCAACTTTCCTGCAAACATATAACCGATAACTCAGAGGCAGAAAAATTTAAATTTTCATTGTAAAACATTTTTTGCATGACGAATTTTATTACAATAAATATAAGGAAACCAATCATCATTCACTTTTAAATTATACAAAACAGTGTCCTCATAATGTAAAAAGTAACATATAGGTCGGGTCTCCCATATACAAAAATAATTTCATGCCCAAAATTATTGAAAATATTGTATAAAGTAACCTTCAGGCCATGTGTAGAAGGATTGAGGTGTATATATAAAACAAATGCATTTTGTGTTTTGACGTGGGTCTCATCCCCAAGATCCCTCATTATGGTATGTAAATATTCCAAAATCCAAAAAATTCCAAAATACTTTTGGTCCAAAGTAGACTCAACCTGTATTTACAAAACACTTCGCACTGCAGCCATTTAATCAGAGTTATACGTTCAGATAAAAAGAACAAATTATCGATAAAAAATTTAAATCGCTGTTTGAAAATGGGTATACTTTTGTCCTTTACAGACAGCTGGTTGTTTGTATACTCAGGTATCATGAGTTCCTAACATAACGTACAGGAACAAAAGGTCTCTACAAGTATGTAAATTCCTTAAAAGTTCTCATATTAGCTAAGTATGCAACTATTAAAACAAAAAGTTATCAAATCCAGTTATAGAGTGTAAATATGTGTATATATGTTTATTTATTTATTTTAAAGAAAAATTAAATGTTAAATGCATAAGTGCTGCTGTACTCACCTTCAAGTCAATAACTAATGACTGAACAAGGTGGAATATGACAGAATGATCCTCCCAGTTCACATATGTGGATGCCTTGCACAACTTGACACACGCAATTGCAGCACTCTCTGTCAGTGGTTTTCCAACGCCATGCCCAGTTAAAGCTTTCCTGAGGCTTTCAAGAAACAATTTCTAAAAACCACAGGACAAAAAAAATATATATATGCATAAAAAGTTATTCATTTGTATAACACAAACTGTGACTGACAACACCAGCTGCAAAACTTTCAATAACCATTATTTAACACTTTCACTAGTAGAAGCCTCTGTCAGACCACATTTGAAACAAATAGGGCGCACTGGAAATAGTATGGATTCATAATTTAAGGTGTGTGTATATAAAATATTATATATATAGATATATAGATATATAGATATATATATATATATATATATAGATATATATATATAGATATATAGATATATATATAGATAGATAATGCAGACAGTTACCGGCACTCCACCTTAGAAAATGATGCCTCCGGTGCCCTCCAGCTAATATAGCAATATATGTAAGAGGTGAAATGGCGGCACTCGGCGAGGACTTCGTCAGCAAAAGAATGAGACAGCAAGGTTTATTTGTATATGTATTGTTCTGACGAAAGTTTAAATACTGAAACGTTAACAAGCTCAGACGGTCTTGCTGTCTCATTCTTTTGCTGACGAAGTCCTCGCCGAGTGCCGCCATTTCACCTCTTACATATATAGATAGATATATATATTATAGAGAGAGAGAGAGAGAGAGAGAGAGAGAGAGAGAGAGAGAGAGAGAGAGATCTCTACACAGAGCAGTACCGAAGCCTGCCCCTGCAGCCGTGCCAGGTTGCTGTCGTTGACAGGTAAGGTTCAAGAACTGCTGTCACAATCCTGCAGCACTATGAATAGACAAGATTAAACAGTTCGCAGCGCTCAAACCCCTGTATGTAGTTAATGCAGTATTATAGTACATATGTATACATACTGGTTCATTGCAATAATACAGTAGAAGAGTATATACTGATTCAATATTGTCAATGATAATAAATCTAAACAGTATTTATACTGCCCAAGTGCAGTTTACTTGGTTGAACACGTATTTCTTAACATCTCATATGGTGTGTGCAGAAAACAAGGAAAAGGTAAAATTGCAGTATACATACAGTATTCACAACATGCAATAGAAATGGAACTTGAAATAGGGTAATTGGTGTTGTGTTACCCTAGTTCAAATTCCATTATGTTGTGAGCAGTATATACTGTAATATTACACCCTCCTTATTGTCTGCACTCACCATATGAGTGCAGAAAATAAAGATTCAGTATATATACAATATACATCTACTGTCTTATTGCACGGAACCAGTATGTATACATATTTACTGTAATACTGCACTAACTAAGTACAGGGGTTAGAGCGCTGCTAACTATTGTTTAATCCGGTTATCCTCACAGGGTGGGCATCTTTGCCAAACAGCAGTTGACACCTATTCTTTTCTATGAATAGACAAGCCCTTTGTGGACTACACTTCCCATCGCTCCTAGCACAATGTTTATAGCTAAGGAGTCGCATGTATTCAGCTAACACACACACTGATACTAGTGACACAAACACAGGAGTTCAGGGAATATAAGGCTATGCTTGTTGGTTGGCAAATGTACTGATGTTCTAGCAATCCAGATGTCAAGGTAGGCTCTACAGGTGACACAAGAGGAGTAAATTGTAGCTGCACTTGTTCTGCACGTCATGTGCAGAGCCGGAGTCACGGAGCAGGTTGGATCGCAGCATGGCTCCAAATGATTGGTTAGGTTTCCAGCCTTGACCCTGTGCAGTACAGAGAGGCTTGGAACAGAGCTTGGGTATTACGAGTGATTAATCAAGAGGGGATTATACAATACTAAGTCTGTTCTGTGATGAACAGTTCTGAAGCTTACAGTGTGGAGTACGCCAGCATGCATCCCTTATAGTTTAGTTTGCTTTCCCAGCATCTTTGTCCTTTATTCAGGTTTATTTTATGGAGCACAGAACTTTATAACTCTTGGTATGTATACATGCATTGTGTTTGGGCATTGATGGAACAATTTTCATATTTTGGTAAAGTGGATCCTAGATTTTATAAAAATTTGTCGAGCCCTGATATATAGAATATACTGTATATAGAATTTTGTTTTACGGAAAAGCAGACTAGACAAATATAGTATTCAAGGGGCACTGACTTAAGTAGAACTTATGAGACCATTCTGTTAACTGGAAATTCAGACAAATGCAAGGTACAATCTAATACAAATTGCATTTCTGAGGTGTTCATGAAACAAATAGATTTCCTGTGTACAAGAAGGGATGGTCACACATAGGGGTGTATTCAATAGATGTCGGATCCTTTCTGACGGAAATGATCTGACATCTCAGTATTCAATGAGTGGCCAATCCGATTTGGCCGTTCACGACAATACCAATCCGACTTTTATTAATGTCGGATTGACATTGTCGGAACTGGGGCCAAAACATATTGGATTTGGCAGCGTTTCAGACAAAACACGTGGATCGGCGGCCCCACGTGCTTTCCTACTTGTCGGAAAAATGGAAGCAGCATTGAATAGGTCGGAACTCCTTCCGAACTAAAAAAGTCGGAAACTGCCGTCTTTCTGACAAGTTTCCGACTTCAATTGAATATCCCCCATAGTCACTAATAGGGGTAGATAATCAAGTCTTGGCGAGAAATAACGTACAGAGAGTTACCAATAGCTTATGTCACTTTACTAATGCAGCTTGTAAAAAGAATTAGAAGCTATTTGGGTTGGTACTTTCTCTCTCTCCAATGTTTGCTACATCTCCCACTAACTAAATTTAGAACAATCAGCAGGAAAAACTGCTAATATGTAATACGCACAATAAAAAAAGCACAGATTTACCAATGTCTCCTCAAATACTGTGATTCAAATGACAAGAAACATGCCCCCTTTCAGCGCCACATAACTGAAGCACGCCAAGCACCTTTTTAACCCTCATTATGCATTTAATTTGCACTGCTAAAAAAACAGATGAGGGAAAAATAAACATTGCTAGCATACACAAACCATCAGTGCATGTGGCACTTGTACATCTGTATTCGACCGAGTACCAAATCGGTGAAAAAAGGGTTCTAGTAAGGGTGGCCACAGCTATTCTTCCCACCAATTTAAATTGTGTTAATCTGCGACTCTGCACTTGAGAAATAGCAATTCTTGTGTGAGGAAAGCCACATGCATGGTAAACTGTGAGAAGCTTTTAACTGTGGCCACAAACTAAAATTTTAAGAAAAATTTGCTCTGCTACGCATGCAGAGCGCCTTGCAAAACATGGCGCAAAGAAACTACGTACAAGAGGACACATTTGTATATATGTGAGTGCAGAATATAGGATTACATATTAAACCTGTATGTAAAATGAACAAAATCACTGTATACTAAGGGAAAAGTTGAGTACACTGATGGGTGTGGTACAAAAGAGCTACAGGAATTAAACAGTCATTAGGTTGATGCTTAAATGGTCACCACAGAAAAGTTTGACACTAGTTTTTACTTTTTTGGTGTCATTTTCAATGTTCCATGATATGTGACCCCCAATTAAAGCAAACATAGACCCTCACTGGCTGACTTCAGGCAAGGTGCCTCGCTGCTGCCCTTGGCACAGGTTACTATTTCTAATCGTAGTCCACGTGAGTGGTAAACCAAGGAAAATGATAAATATGTGAAATCAAAAAAGAGTGAGGGAGGGGACAATCTAGAACCGGCGATAGCTACGTAAGGTGCCGCGCATCACTATCGCTAAGGGGCATATACGCCGAGAGATCCTTGCTTCATTTCTAAGCAATCTAGTTAGATTGCTTAGAAATTAAGCATACATCTCTCCGTGTGTTCCCCCCTTAAGTCTTTCATAGATCTTTAAGGAAACTATCTAAGCTTCTGTACAAAATACTACACTACTTACATAAGTCTCTCTAGCATCTCTACAGCGCAGTAGAATCCTTACATACTGTAGCTATTGAAAAGAACCCTGCAGAACACTGCAGTATTTCCACAGTAATATGATCATTACATAGCTGTTGAAATATAGGATTTTAATACCTACCGGTAAATCCTTTTCTCTTAGTCCGTAGGGGATGCTGGGGACACCATAAGAACCATGGGGGGTATAGACGGGATCCGCAGGAGACATGGGCACTTTAAGACTTTGAAACGTGCTCCTCCTTCTATGCCCCTCCTCCAGACTCCAGTTATAGGAACTGTGCCCAGGGAGACGGACATTTAGAGGAAAAGGATTTATTGTTAAACTAAGGTGAGATACATACCAGCTCACACCTCAAACACGCCGTACAACATGGCATTTAACAGAACTCCAGTCAACGGCGTGAACAATATCAGCAACAGGCTGACTATAACATAACACAACCTGTGTGTAAACATAACTAATAACTGCAGATAGAGTCCGCACTGGGATGGGCGCCCAGCATCCTCTACGGAATAAAAGAAAAGGATTTACCGGTAGGTATTAAAATCCTATTTTCTCATACGTCCTAGAGGATGCTGGGGACACCATAAGAACCATGGGGTTTATACCAAAGCTCCAGAATGGGCGGGAGAGTGCGGATGACTCTGCAGCACAGATTGACCAAACATGAGGTCCTCATCAGCCAGGGTATCAAACTTGTAAAATTTTGTAAAAGTGTTTGAACCCGACCAAGTAGCTGCTCGGCAGAGCTGCAATGCCGAGACCCCCCGGGCAGCCGCCCAGGATGAGCCCACCTTTCTGGAAGAGTGGGCCTTCACCGATTTCGGTAACGGCAATCCAGCCATAGAATGAGCATGCTGAATCGTATTACAGATCCAGCGCGCAATAGTCTGCTTGGAAGCAGGAGTCCCAATCTTGTTGGCCGCATACAGGACAAACAAAGCTTCCGTTTTCCTAAGTTGAGCCGTTCTGGTGACATAAATCTTTAAAGCCCTGACAACATTGAGAGATTTTGACTCAGCGAAGGCGTCAGTAGCCACCGGTACCACAATAGGTTGGTTCATGTGGAACGATGAAACCACCTTTGGCAGAAAATGTTGATGAGTCCTCAACTCTGCTCTATCTTCATGGAAGATTAAATAAGGACTCTTGTGAGAGACAAAGCCGCTAACTCAGACACCCGCCTCGCGGATGCTAAGGCCGATAGCATAACCACTTTCCAAGTGAGAAATTTCAACTCTACCTTCTGTAAAGGTTCAAACCAATGTGATTGAAGGAAATGTAACACCACGTTAAGATCCCATGGTGCCACAAATGGAGGTTGGATGTGCAAAACACCTTTAACGAAAGTCTGAACTTCTGGAAGGGAGGCCAATTGTTTTTGAAAGAAAACCGACAAGGCCGAAATTTGTACTTTAATCGAGCCTAACTTCAGGCCCGCATCTACACCTGCTTGCAGAAAATGGAGAAAAAACGTCCTAGCTGAAATTCTTCAGTAGGAGCCTTCTTGGATTCCCACCAAGACACATTTTCGCCAAATACGGTGATAATGTTTCGCCGTTACTCCTTTTCAAGCCTGAAGAGTGGGAATGACTTAATCGGGAATACCCTTTCGTGCTAGGATCCGGCGTTCAACCGCCAAGCCGTCAAACGTAGCCACGGTAAGTCGTGATATACGCACGGCCCCTGCTGTAACAGATCCTCTCGTAGAGGAAGAGGCCAGGGATCTCTTATGAGTAATTCCTGAAGATCTGGATACCAGCCCTCCTTGGCCAGTCCAGAACAATGAGGATCGCCTGAACCTTTGTTCTTCTTATGATCTTTAGCACTTTTGGAATGAGTGGAAGCGGAGGGAACACATACACCGACTGAAGCACCCATGGTGTCACCAGCGCGTCCACTGCTATTGCTTGAGGGACCTTTGACCTGGAACAATATCTCTGAAGTTTCGTGTTGAGGCGAGACGCCATCATGTCTATTTCAGGAATTCCCCAAAGACTTGTCACTTCTGTGAAGACCTCTTGATGAAGACCCATTCCCCTGGATGGAGATCGTGTCTGCTGAGGAAGTCTGCTTCCCAGTTGTCCACTCCTGGAATGAAGATTGCTGACAGAGCGCTTGTCTTTCCGCCCAGCGGAGCGCTTTTGTCGCCTCTGTCATTGCCGCTCTGCTCTTTGTTCCGCCCTGGCGGTTTATGTGCGCTACTGCTGTTATATTGTCTGACTGGATTAGGACGGGCAGGTTGCAAAGAAGACGTTACGCTTGCAGAAGGCTGTTGTAAATGGCCCTTAACTTTATAACGTTTATGTGTAGACAAACTTCCTGGCTTGACCATTTTCCCTGGAAAGTTTTCCCCTGTGTGACTGCTTCCCAGCCTCAGAGACTCGCATCCGTGGTTACTAGGATCCAGTCCTGGATCCCGAACCTGCGTCCCTCTAGGAGGTGAGAGCTGTTCAGCCACCACAGGAGTGAGATTCTGGTCTTGGAGGACAGGATTATTTTCCGGTGCATGGGCAGATGGGATCCGGACCACTTGTCCAACAGGTCCCACTGAAACACTTTGGCATGGAATCTGTCACATTGAATGGTCTCGTAGGCCGCCACCATCTTTCGCAGCAATCGAGTGCATTGATGGAGATACTCTCGGTGGTCTCAGAATTTGTTTGACCAAACTCTTAATTTCCAGAGCCTTTTCTTCTGGAAGAAAAACTCTCTGTAATTCTGTGTCCACAATCATTCCCAAGAACGTCAGTCGTTTCGTCGGATTCAACTGCGACTTCGGCAAGTTTAGGAGCCAACCATGTTGTTGCAGAACTGTCAGGGAGAGCGCAATGTCCTGCACCAGTTTGTTTTTGGATCTCGCCTTTATCAGGAGATCGTCCAAGTAAGGGATAATTGTGACTCCTTGCTTGCGAAGGAGAACCATCATTTCCACCATTACCTTGGTGAAAATCCTCGGAGCTGTGGACAGCCCAAAGGGCAACGTCTGAAATTGGTAATGACCATCCTGAATAGCAAACCTCAGGTAAGCCTGATGCGGAGGATATATGGGGACGTGTAAGTAGGCATCCTTTATGTCGACCGACACCATGAAATCCCCTTCCTCCAGACTGGAGATCACTGCTCGGAGAGATTCCATCTTGAATTTGACTTTTCTTAGGTAAAGATTGAGGGATTTTAGGTTCAGAATTGGTCTGACCGAGCCGTCCGGCTTCAGGACCACAAACAGGCTCAAATAAAAGCCTTCTCCCTGTTGTGACGGGGGAACCCTGATAATGACTTGATTTAGACACAACTTTTTGTATTGCATCACATACTACCTTCCTGTTCGGAAGAGAAGCTGGTAAGATCGATTTGAAAAATTGTCGAGGGGGAACGTCTTGAAACTCCAGTTTGTACCCCTGGGACACTATTTCTAAAACCCATGGGTCCAGGGCCAAATGAGCACAGAATTGACTGAAGAGCTTGAGACGTGCCCCCACCGGTGCGGACTCCCGCAGAGGAGCCCCAGCGTCATGCGGTGAATTTGGCAGAAGCCAGGGAGGACTTCTGCTCCTGGGAACTTGCCACGGCCGGAGATCTTTTACCTTTTCCTCTTCCTCTATTAGCAAGGAAGAAGTAAACTCGGCCTCTTTTGTATTTATTTGGCCGAAAGGACTGCATCTGTAAGTGGTGAGCTTTCTTTTGTTGTGTAGGAACATAAGGCAAAAAAGACGACTTATCCGCGGTAGCCGTAGATACCAAATCAGCGAGACCGTCACCAAACAAGACACCACCTTTATATGGGAGAGACTCCATAGCTTTCTTAGAGTCAGCATCAGCATTCCATTGATGAATCCACAATGCCCTCCTAGCTGAAACCGCCATGGCATTGGCTTTTGACCCCAAAAGGCCAATATCTCTCGCCGCTTCCTTTAGGTAGGCCGCAGCGTCTCTGATATAACCCAGTGTCAAAAGGACGCTATCCCCATCTAGGGTATCTATATCAGATGACAAGTTATCTGCCCACTTTTCGATAGCACTACTCACCCACGCAGTTGCAACGGTTGGTCTGAGTAGTGTACCTGTGGTGATGTAAATGGATTTAACGTATTTTCCTGTATACGATCCGCTGGATCCTTAGGGGCTGCCGTATCTGGCGACGGTAAAGCCACATTTTTAGACAATCGTGATAGAGCCTTGTCCACAATGGGGGTGACTTCCACTTTTCTCTATCCCTAGAGGGGAACGGATACGCCAACTGAATTCTTTTGGGAATCAGAAACTTTTTGTCAGGTTTTTCCCACATTTTTTCAAAAAGGGTATTCAGTTCACCTCAGGTTTCTTTCCCTTATACATACAGAACCTATTATCAGGAACATTAGGGTCCTCAGTGATATGTAACACGTCTTTTATTGCCACAATCATGTACTGAATGTTCTTTGCCAAGTTTGGGTCTAATCTGGTATCACTACAGTCGACACTGGAGTCAGTGTCCATGTTGGTATCTGTGTCTGCCAACTGAGCAAACAAACGTTTGTGACCCCGAGGGGGTCTGGACCTGTGATAACACATCCTCCACAGACTTCTTCCATGCCTGGTTCTGAGACTCAGATTTATCTAATCTCTTATTACTAAGAGACACATTAGCATTCAAAGCATGCAACACATTTATCCAATCAGGAGTCGGCGGTGCCGACAGTCACTCCCACAGCCGTTTCTGTCCCTAACAGTCTCCTCCTGGGAAGAGCACTCCGACTCAGACATGCCGACACACGTGTACCGACACCCACAGGCACACTGGGCAAATAGGGGACAGACCCACAGTAAAGCCTGTTAGAGAAACACAGAGGGAGCTTGCCAGCTCACAACCCAGCGCTTATCCCGGTTCTGAAACTTCAATTTAATGCCTCAGACCTGCAGCGCGTTTATAACAACGTATTTTTGCACCAAATTAACTGTGCCCTCCCCCCGTTTTTGCACCCTGTTACTTGTACAGCAGTGGTGAGGAAGGACTAGCTTCTCTGCAGCTTTGTGAAGAGAGAATGGCGCTGATGAGAGCTGTGAGGGCTAAGCCCCGCCCCCTTAATGGCGAGCTTCAGCCCCGCTATTTTTTAAAATAATAATACCGGCGGGGGTAAGGATTTAGTGCCTAGGCACTCATATCACACTTTGCCAGTCTCATATGAGGCGCTGCTGCCCAGGGCGTTCTTCCTCCCCCCCCCCCCGGCGCGCGCGCCCTGCACCCTGTAGTGCCGCTGTGTTTGGGAGCATGGCGCGCAGCGCGATTCGCTGTGCGGTACCTCAGAAGCCGTCACTGAAGTCTTCAATTTTCTTCTACTCACCTGTCTTCTGACTTCTGGCTCTGCAAGGGGGGTGACGGCGGGCTCCGGGACGGGAATAAACCCCTAGGCGTACCTAGTGTTCCAAACCCTCAGGAGCTAATGGTGTCCTGTAGCCAAGAAGCAGAGCCTTTAAACTCACTGGAAGTAGGTCTGACTTCTCTCCCCTAAGTCCCACGATGCAGGGAGACTGTTGCCAGCGGTGCTCCCTGAAAATAAAAAACCTTACATAAAGTCTTTTCAGAGAAACTCAGTAGAGCTCCTCAGTGTGCATCCAGTCTGCCTGGGCACAATTCTAAAACCGGAGTCTGGAGGAGGGGCATAGAGGTAGGAGCCAGTTCACACCCTTTTAAAGTCTTAAAGTGCCCATGTCTCCTGCTGATCCCGTCTATACCCCCCATGGTTCTTATGGTGTCCCCAGCATCCTCTAGGACGTATGAGAAATATTATACTACTTCTATAGCTCTTGAAGAGCTCTACTCTTCCAGAAAAGAACTATACATAACTTTGCAGCATCTCTCCATAGACTATAATCCTTACAAAGCTGTTGAATAGAACTCAGAGGCATTTCTACAGAGTGCATGTAGTCAAATGGTTAACAATGACTATATCAACATTCATATGGCCGACACCACATGTCGACATTCAACTCGACATGGTTAAAATGTTGACGGGCAACGTGTCGACACTCCGAATGTCAACAAGTGAAATGTGGACATTTGGATTAGTCTGCGGGACAGACAGTTAGGGATAGTGATATTTCTTATCAGGATTTTTCCAGGCTTGCTTAAATAAGTCATCTAATTCCAGATAATCAGGGAATGTGACACTGAGGGGTAAATTTACTAAGATTTGAGTTCTATTTAAAATAAGAATTTACTTACCGATAATTCTATTTCTCGGAGTCCGTAGTGGATGCTGGGGTTCCTGAAAGGACCATGGGGAATAGCGGCTCCGCAGGAGACAGGGCACAAAAAAAGTAAAGCTTTACTAGGTCAGGTGGTGTGCACTGGCTCCTCCCCCTATGACCCTCCTCCAGACTCCAGTTAGGTACTGTGCCCGGACGAGCATACACAATAAGGGAGGCATTTTGAATCCCGGGTCAGACTCATACCAGCCACACCAATCACACCGTACAACTTGTGATCTAAACCCAGTTAACAGTATGACAACAGAAAGGGCCTCTTAAAGATGGCTCCTTAACAATAACCCGAATTAGTTAACAATAACTATGTACAAGTATTGCAGATAATCCGCACTTGGGATGGGCGCCCAGCATCCACTACGGACTCCGAGAAATAGAATTATCGGTAAGTAAATTCTTATTTTCTCTATCGTCCTAAGTGGATGCTGGGGTTCCTGAAAGGACCATGGGGATTATACCAAAGCTCCCAAACGGGCGGGAGAGTGCGGATGACTCTGCAGCACCGAATGAGAGAACTCCAGGTCCTCCTTTGCCAGGGTATCAAATTTGTAAAATTTTACAAACGTGTTCTCCCCCGACCACGTAGCTGCTCGGCAGAGTTGTAATGCCGAGACCCCTCGGGCAGCCGCCCAAGATGAGCCCACCTTCCTTGTGGAGTGGGCTTTTACAGTTTTAGGCTGTGGCAGGCCTGCCACAGAATGTGCAAGTTGAATTGTGTTACAAATCCAACGAGCAATCGACTGCTTAGAAGCAGGTGCGCCCAACTTGTTGGGTGCATACAATATAAACAGCGAGTCAGATTTTCTGACTCCAGCCGTCCTTGCAATGTATATTTTTAAGGCTCTGACAACGTCCAACAACTTGGAGTCCTCCAAGTCGCTAGTGGCCGCAGGCACCACAATAGGTTGGTTCAGATGAAATGCTGATACCACTTTAGGGAGAAAATGCGGACGAGTCCGCAGTTCTGCCCTATCCGAATGGAAGATTAGATAAGGACTTTTATAAGATAAAGCCGCCAATTCAGATACTCTCCTGGCAGAGGCCAGGGCTAGTAACATAGTCACTTTCAATGTGAGATATTTCAAATCCACCTTTTTCAATGGTTCAAACCAATGGGATTTGAGGAAATCTAAAACTACATTTAGATCCCACGGTGCCACCGGAGGCACCACAGGAGGCTGTATATGCAGTACTCCCTTGACAAAAGTCTGGACCTCAGGGACAGAGGCCAATTCTTTTTGGAAGAATATTGACAGGGCCGAAATTTGAACCTTAATGGATCCCAATTTGAGACCCATAGATAATCCTGATTGCAGGAAATGTAGGAAACGACCCAGTTGGAATTCCTCCGTCGGAACCCTCCGATCCTCGCACCACGCTACATATTTTCGCCAAATGCGGTGATAATGTTTCACGGTGACTTCCTTCCGTGCCTTAATCAAGGTAGGAATGACTTCTTCTGGAATGCCTTTCCCTTTTAGGATCTGGCGTTCAACCGCCATGCCGTCAAACGCAGCCGCGGTAAGTCTTGAAAAAGACAGGGACCCTGCTGTAGCAGGTCCCTTCTCAGAGGTAGAGGCCACGGTTCGTCCGTGAGCATCTCTTGAAGTTCCGGATACCAAGTCCTTCTCGGCCAATCCGGAACCACTAGTATTGTTCTTACTCTTCTTTGCCGTATGATCTTCAATACCTTTGGTATGAGCGGCAGAGGAGGAAACACATACACTGACTGGTACACCCAAGGAGTTACCAGTGCGTCCACAGCTATTGCCTGTGGATCTCTTGACCTGGCGCAATATTTGTCCAGTTTCTTGTTGAGGCGAGACGCCATCATGTCTACAATTGGTCTTTCTCAACGGTCTATTAACATGTTGAAGACTTCTGGATGTAGACCCCACTCTCCCGGATGAAGATCGTGTCTGCTGAGGAAGTCTGCTTCCCAGTTGTCCACGCCCGGGATGAACACTGCTGACAGTGCTATCACGTGATTCTCCGCCCAGCGAAGAATCTTGGCAGCTTCTGCCATTGCACTCCTGCTTCTTGTGCCGCCCTTCCTGTTTACATGGGCGACCGCCGTGATGTTGTCCGACTGAATCAACACCGGCTTTCCTTGCAGGAGAAGTTCCGCCTGGCTTAGAGCATTGTAGATTGCTCTTAGTTCCAGAATGTTTATGTGAAGAGACTTTTCCAGACTCGTCCATACTCCCTGGAAGTTTCTTCCTTGTGTGACTGCTCCCCAGCCTCTCAGGCTGGCGTCCGTGGTCACCAGGATCCAATCCTGAATGCCGAATCTGCGGCCTTCTAATAGGTGAGCCTTCTGCAACCACCACAGAAGTGACACCCTTGTCTTTGGTGACAGGGTTATTCGCAGGTGCATCTGCAGATGCGACCCTGACCATTTGTCCAACAGATCCCTTTGGAATATTCTTGCATGGAATCTGCCGAATGGAATTGCTTCGTAAGAAGCCACCATTTTTCCCAGGACTCTTGTGCATTGATGTACTGACACTTTTCCTGGTTTTAGGAGGTTCCTGACCAGATCGGATAACTCCTTGGCTTTTTCCTCTGGAAGGAAAACCTTTTTCTGAACCGTGTCCAGAATCATTCCTAGGAACAGCAGACGAGTTGTCGGGATTAAATGGGATTTTGGAATATTCAGAATCCACCCGTGTTGTCTTAGCACCTCTTGAGATAGTGCTAAAGCTGTCTCCAGCTGTTCTCTGGACCTTGCCCTTATTAGGAGATCGTCCAAGTATGGGATAACTAATACGCCTTTTCTTCGAAGAAGAATCATCATCTCGGCCATTACCTTGGTAAAGACCCGAGGCGCCGTGGACAATCCGAACGGCAGCGTCTGAAACTGATAGTGACAGTTTTGAACAATGAACCTGAGGTACCCCTGGTGTGCGGGGTAAATCGGAACGTGTAGATACGCATCCTTGATGTCCAAGGATACCATAAAGTCCCCTTCTTCCAGGTTCGCTATCACTGCTCTGAGTGACTCCATCTTGAACTTGAACTTTTTTATGTAGAGGTTCAAGGACTTCAGATTTAGAATAGGCCTTACCGAGCCATCCGGCTTCGGTACCACAAATAGAGTGGAATAATACCCCTTTCCTTGTTGTAATAGGGGTACTTTGACTATCACCTGCTGAGCGTACAGCTTGTGAATGGCTTCCAACACCCTCTCCCTTTCGGAAGAGACGGTTGGTAAGGCAGACTTCAGGAAACGATGAGGAGGATCCGTCTCTAATTCCAACCTGTACCCCTGAGATATTATCTGCAGGATCCAGGGGTCTACCTGCGAGTGAGCCCACTGCGCGCTGTAATTTTTGAGACGGCCCCCCACTGTCCCCGAGTCCGCTTGAGAGGCTCCAGCGTCATGCTGAGGTTTTTGCAGGAGCCGGGGAGGGCTTCTGTTCCTGGGAAGGAGCTGCCTGTTGGTGTCTTTTCCCTCTTCCTCTGCCTCGTGGCAGGTACGACAAGCCCTTTGCTCTCTTATTTTTGTAGGAGCGAAAAGGCTGCGGTTGAAAGGTCGGTGCCTTTCTCTGTTGGGGAGTGACTTGAGGTAAAAAAGTGGATTTCCCGGCAGTAGCCGTGGCCACCAAGTCTGATAGACCAACTCCAAATAACTCCTCCCCTTTATACGGCAAAACCTCCATGTGACGTTTTGAATCCGCATCGCCTGTCCACTGTCGTGTCCATAAGGCTCTTCTGGCTGAAATGGACATAGCACTCACCCGAGATGCCAGTGTGCAAATATCTCTCTGTGCATCACGCATATAGATAAATGCATCCTTTATTTGTTCTAACGACAGTAAAACATTGTCCCTATCTAGGGTATCAATATTTTCAATCAGGGATTCTGACCAAACTACTCCAGCACTGCACATCCAGGCAGTTGCTATAGCTGGTCGTAGTATAACACCTGCATGTGTGTATATATTCTTTTGAATAACTTCCATCTTTCTATCTGATGGATCCTTAAGTGCGGCCGTCTCAGGAGAGGGTAACGCCACTTGTTTGGATAAGCGTGTGAGCGCCTTGTCCACCTTAGGGGGTGTTTCCCAGCGCGCCCTAACCTCTGGCGGGAAAGGGTATAATGCCAATAACTTTTTTGAAATTATCAACTTTTTATCAGGAGCAACCCACGCTTCATCACACACGTCATTTAATTCTTCTGATTCAGGAAAAACTGTTTGTAGTTTTTTCACACCATACATAATACCCTGTTTTACGGTATCTGTAGTATCAGCTAAATGTAACGTCTCCTTCATTGCCAAAATCATATAACGTGTGGCCCTACTGGAAAATACGTTTGAATTTCTACCGTCGTCACTGGAATCAGTGCCCGTGTCTGGGTCTGTGTCGACCGACTGAGGCAAAGGGCGTTTTACAGCCCCTGACGGTGTTTGAGGCGCCTGGACAGGCATTAATTGATTGTCCGGCCGCCTCATGTCCTCAACTGACTGTTTAAGGGAAGATAAACCATCACGTAATTCCACAAATAAAGGCATCCATTCTGGTGTCGACCCCCTGGGGGGTGACATCTGCATATTTGGCAATTGCTCCACCTCCACAACAATATCGTCCTCATACCTGTCGACACCACGTACCGACACACACCGCAAACTCACAGGGAATGCTCTAATGAAGACAGGACCCACTAGCCCTTTTGGGGAGACAGAGGGAGAGTCTGCCAGCACACACCACAAAGCGCTATATATACAAGGGATATCCTTATATTAAGTGCTCCCTTATAGCTGCTTTAATATATATATATATATAGCCATTAATGTGCCCCCCCTCTCTGTTTTACCCTGTTTCTGTAGTGCAGTGCAGGGGAGAGACCTGGGAGCCGTTCTGACCAGCGGAGCTGTGACAGAAAATGGCGCCGTGTGCTGAGGAGATAGGCCCCGCCCCTTTTTCGGCGGGTTCTTCTCCCGCTATTTTTCCAGTCAGGCAGGGGTTAAATATCTCCATATAGCCCCTATGGGCTATATGTGAGGTATTTTTAGCCTTGTATAAGGTTTATATTTGCCTCTCAGAGCGCCCCCCCCCAGCGCTCTGCACCCTCAGTGACTGCCCAGTGAAGTGTGCTGAGAGGAAAATGGCGCACAGCTGCAGTGCTGTGCGCTACCTTATGAAGACTGAGGAGTCTTCAGCCGCCGGTTTCCGGACCTCTTCACGCTTCAGCATCTGCAAGGGGGTCGGCGGCGCGGCTCCGGGACCGGACTCCACGGCTGGGCCTGTGTTCGATCCCTCTGGAGCTAATGGTGTCCAGTAGCCAAGCAGCAAATCCACTCTGCATGCAGGTGAGTTTACTACTTTCCCCCTAAGTCCCACGTTGCAGTGATCCTGTTGCCAGCAGGACTCACTGTAAAGAAAAAAACCTAAACTAAACTTTCTCTAAGCAGCTCTTTAGGAGAGCCACCTAGATTGCACCCTTCTCGTTCGGGCACAAAATCTAACTGGAGTCTGGAGGAGGGTCATAGGGGGAGGAGCCAGTGCACACCACCTGACCTAGTAAAGCTTTACTTTTTTTGTGCCCTGTCTCCTGCGGAGCCGCTATTCCCCATGGTCCTTTCAGGAACCCCAGCATCCACTTAGGACGATAGAGAAAATGGGATGTTGCCCATAGCAACCAATCAGATTCCAGGTATTTTCTAGAAGGTGCTAGATAAATGAGAAGTAGAATCTGATTGGTTGCTATGGGCAATATCCCATCTAAAACAAAACTCCAACCTTAGTAAATTTACCCCTGAGTTTCTTTTGTGCTAGAACGAACGATTGCAGTGTTGCAGCATCCTCTGAAGGGATTTTTAAACACATCCCTGACAGCTAGTATAAATGGCTCAATACCCTGTACCGAAGTGGAATCCTCATGTATAGGATCCAAATCTTCCCCCTCTTCCTGTACTTCTTCCTCAGGTTCTGAGAGCAAATCAGGCAGCCCACGCTTAGGTGGCCCTGATCTAGGGAGGGGGGCTGTTTGTCTGTCTCAGCAGTCAAATCAGCAACAGCCTGTTGCAGCTGTTGTGTTTGCTGAGTATTAGCAGTGAGATGGGATGACATGTCTGACATCATAAATTTCATGGCACTGAGCCAGGTAGGTTCCCGATCCTCCCCCACAGCGTCTTCACTGACTTCAGAAGATTGACTGCATTGTTCACATGACAATGAACCAGTGGTGAGGGAGAGAATCTGGTGTGACATACACTGCACAGCTTGTGTTTTACCATGTTTACAGTAAACAACTAACACACACACAGACAATGATACAATAGCAAGTCTGCCCTTACTGTATGTGAGAAGGAGACATAGAATGAGAGAGGGACAGAACACTGAAGCCTGACTAACTCAGTAAGCTGTACAGGCTCCTACTGTATATAAATCACAGTATAACCGGATTTTATTGTCCTTCTCAGGACACTAAAAATGTGTACAATAGCGGCTCTCCCCCTTGTTACACCCCGGTACCAGTTTCCTGTGTATCCTGGAGAGTCTGGAGGAGCTGTGTGACCTTGCTGCTGCAGCTGTAAGCAGAGGAAGGCACCAAAAGCCGCTGGTCCCGCTGAGGAAGCTCCGCCCCCTACAATGGCGCCGGAGCTTGTATAGATATTTATACTGGCAAAGTTCCCTTTCTGTGTAAAACTGTAAAATGCTAGTTTATCACTACCGCTGCCAGTGTACAGGGGGAGCCTATAGCGGGACTCCTGTGAAAGGTCCCATACTCCGTCCCCGCGTTGTGCCGCACCAAGAACCGGGGAACCCTCCTAGCGGGGCCCCCGGTTTGCACTCACCACTCTTCTCACCTTCAGGCTACTGTTAGAGGTGTGCTGCGATTGCGACCGCCAAGGCACAGTGCCCCGCGGTACTAAAACTCTCAGGACGGTAGTCCTGCGGCGGGAAAGCGGCTCTGACGCTTTACAGAGGCCGGTAACCGCCCCCACCCCCCCTTCACAATTCCAACGGTGCAGGTATACTATTGCCTAAACATTATACCAAAAATAGTAACATTTAAAATAAACTGAATGAAAAATTCCTCTGGAGCTTACAGAGTGTGCATCCTCTTCTAAGGGCACATTTTTCTAAACTGGCTGTAGGAGGGGGCATAGAGGGGAGGAGCGAGCACATCCAGTTGAAGAAATCCAAAGTGCACCGGCTCCTTTGGATCCCTTCTGTACTCCATCGTACTAAGTGTTTCCCAGTATCCTTTAGTTTGTTAGGGAAATCAAATGAATTTCTACGGGAGTTGCAGTATCTCCGACCAGCTGGTAAGATCTTGCCCGGGACATTGTAACATAAACACCAGTGGTCTTTTTAGAGATAAGAACTTTACATCAGCACTACCCCAGAACGAACTGGATTGTTGTTTTTATAATAAATTTGTTTGATGTTTTTTAATAAATGGTGTAACACCCTGCGCTATAGGAGCTGATTATTCACTTAGCGGATAAACAAGTGATCTCTGTGGAAAAGAAACCCAGATGCAATGATCACATTGTAATAAGAAGTAAGCGCTAATGTGAGCATTTATGCAGTAAAAAAAACCTATATAAGATTCATCACTTTATTCACATGTAAGAGAAAAGTGAGCATTCTTCTCATTGCAATACAGGTGGTGAACCTCTAATGATAAGAAACCACTCCCATATTAATTGCCGGGAATTCCTAGCTCAAAATTTGCTTTTACCTAATTGAAAGGTCTCACAACATGTTTTCTTTTTTTACCTTCTATATACCTTCTGGAGAAGACACAGACCCTGACCTCTGCACTGACAGAGGCACCACATCCCACTTTTTGGGAATACTACCAGGCATGTCCTACTCCCTGTCGCAGTCTGTGGATTAGTAGGGACATCATGCAACGATGCAAGCCCTGTTTGCACGCGCACAGTCGACCCGCCATCAGAGCTGTCTGCAAACGAGAGAACTCTAATGAATTTCTACCGAATACTATAATCCTAGCACAGCTCTAGAACAGAACTGTGCAGCATCTCTAAAAGTACTGTGCTGCTCTCTACTTGTGCTCTACAGAACTCTGCAGCGGATCTACAGAGTACTATTAGCCGAAAAGGACTCTACAGTGGCTCCACAGAATACTATTATAATTACACAGTTCTAGAAAGAACTTTGGCCCAAATGTATTAAGCCTTAAAAAGTGATAAAGAGGAGATGGATAAAGGACTGGTATAGTACCAGCCAACCAGCATCTAACTTATTTTTCAAATTCAGCCTGTTACACAGCAGTTAGGAAGCTGATTGGATGGTTATTTATCACTCTATATCCGTCTCCACTAAACTACTTCCTAAGTTTTTTCATACATTGGGTCTTTGTATCATCTCTACAGCACGCTAATCCTTACACACTAGAACTCAGCAAACTCTCTAGAGCACTCTAATTCTTAATAGTTCTAGAAGAAAACTACAAAACTCTGCAACATCTCTAGAGCACTCTAATCTTTACATAGAGATAGAAATCTTCAGAACTCTGCAGTGTCTTTACAGAGTGCTATACTACTTACATAGCTCTTGAAGAGAAATCTACAGAAGAGTTATGGATCAATGGAGTCCTTCAGCCCTGTGAGAAATTGTTAAGTCTGCTATCAGGATAGGAAGTTCAAAAGGGGCACGTCTATACATTAAATGTGGACAAACCCTTAAACTTACCTGCTAGCTATGATGTTTGTGTGAACATTTAAAGCTAAAAAGTAACACTGGAAGACCTATCATGTAAACCTAACAAAAAATAATATATGCTCATAGCCTGCTTACACATAAATGGACTACAGTATAGCAAAAAAGGGCTAAAATGCCATATTACCATGCTGTAGTGTACTGTAAACCCCTGAGAGGTGTCAGGTCTAAATATATAAACTGGTCACAATGAAAGAGGCCATGTGCAATGTTAATTTGTGATGGCTTAATATGTATATATCCTCAAATTTTAATCAAATCACATAGCAGGCTCGTCTCGGCATTAGTGTGATTGTTAACTGGATTTTAACAGTATAAATGGATACATACATAAAGAGGAACATTAACTAGAGGTATATAGCTTTTTCAGATTCTCTCACCTTGTTCATTTTGTTTTCTTCCACAACTTCCTTGGAAATATCCTGGATAATTTCAGGACACAGAACGAGTAAAATTATCTGCAAAGGCCACACTGCTACTTTTCGCTTGTTGCTTTCAGCAAAACTGTCCACAAGATCAAATAGTTTCTCTGCACAGTCTGCAACAGAATAAAAATAAGAGTGTGTCAATATGTATATTTTATTTGGAAGCCAATACTGATGAAAACAAACACATCAAAACCTAGATTTTTTATTTCCCAATCAGGAAATAGACATATGGGTTAGTATATAGTAGCCCTAAAATAGGAATTTAATACCTACCGGTAAATCCTTTTCACGTAGTCTATAAGGGATATTGGGGAGAACTAGTATGATGGGGTAAAGACGGGGTCCAAAGGAGCAAGTGCACTTTAAATTTCTTCAACTGGGTGAGCTGGCTCCTCCCCTCTATGCCCCCTCCCACAGGCAGTTATAGGTAAAGCGTACCTGAAGGAGAAAGGACATATATGAGAGAAGGAACAAGATAACAAAAAAGGTGGTGAGGTTTACACACCAGCACACCACAACCATATAACAACCAGCAACGGCTGGTAACAATAACAGCTGAACAGGTAACTACAGAACAAGAACCTGCAGAAAAGTCAATGCACTGAGGTGGGCGCCCAATATCCCTTATGGACAACGAGAAAAGGATTTACCGTTGGGTATTAAAATCCTATTTTCTCTAGCATCCATAAGGGATATTGGGGAGAACTAGTACGATGGGGACGTCCCAAAGCATCCAGAACGGCCGGGAACGGGCGCAGACTGCTGCAGCACCGCCTGCCCAAACTGGGTATCCTCCTTGGCCAGGGTATCAAATTTGTAGAATTTCACAAAAGTATTCTTCCCCGACCAGGAAGCAGCTCGGCATAGTTGCAGGGCCGAGACTCCACGGGCAGCTGCCCAGAAAGAGCCCACAGATCTTGTAGAATGGACCTTTAAAGATTCAGGAACAGGCAAGGCTGCCGACACATAGGCCTGTTGGATAGTAAACCTAATCCAACTAGCAACAGACTGCTTTGTAGTAGGACAACCCTTTTTCTGCGCATCATAAAGCATGAACAAAGAATCAGTCTTTCTGACCCAAGCTGTGCGCCTGACATACATCATCAAAGTACGCACAAACATCCAAAATCTCTGGAGTAGCAGAAGCATCAGAACTGGACAAAACCACAATAGGTTGATTCAGGTGGAACGAGTAGACAACCTTTGGCAGGAACTGCTGTCTAGTCCAGAGCTCCGCTCTGTCCACATAAAAGACCAAATAGGGGCTTTTACACGATAAGGCCCCCAATTCTGAGACACGTCAAGTAGAAGCCAGGGCCAGCAACATCACCGTCTTCCACGTGAGGTACTTGTCTTCTACTGTCATCAGAGATACAAACCAGGATGTCTGTCTGTAGAAATTCCAACACCACATACAAATCCCAGGGTGCCGTAGGCGGCACAAAAGGTGGTTGTATGTTGAGTACCCTTTGCAAAAAGGTCTGAACTTCTGGCAATGCTGCCAACTTATTCTAGAAAAAACTGGAGAGGGCTCAAATCTGGACCTTAATAGAATCCAGACATAAGCCCTTATCCACACCCGCCTGCAGGAAACGTCCCAAGAGAAATTCAGCAGATGGATACTTGCATTTCTCGCACCAAGAGACATATCGCCTCCAGATATGATAATGTTTTGACGTCACAGGTTTCCTGGCCTGAACCATGGTTGCAACAGCCTTCTTGGAAAGGCCTTTGAGAGCTAGGATGTTCCGCTCAACCCCCATGCCATCAAACGAAGACACCATAAGTCCGGGTAGACGAACGGTCCTTGTTGAAGATCTCATCTTGGTGGCAGAGGCCAAAGGTTTTCGACGGACATATCCAGAAGATCCGCAAGGTCCTCCGAGGCCAATCCAGGGCAATCAGAATTGCCTGGACACCTTGATTCCTGATTCACTTAAGCACTCGTGGGAGCAATGGAATCGGAGGAAATGGGTAAACGAGCTGGTACGGCCAAGGCGATGACAGCGCGTCCACTGCCCTCGCCTGAGGGTCCCTGGTCTGCGAGCAATACCAGGGAAGTTTCTTGTTGAGAAGAGAAGCCATCATGTCTATTTGTGGGGAACCCCACCGGTCATTAATCTACTGGAACACCAGATGGTGGATTCCCCACTTTCCCGGGTGGATATCGTGACGACTCAGGAAGTCCGCTTCTCAGTTGTCTACACCCGGAATGAAGATTGCTGACATAGCACTTGCATTTCTTTCCGCCCAGAGGAGTATCTTTGACACCTCTCACATGCAGGCTCTGCTTTTTGTCCCTCCTTGTCGACTGATGTACGCCACTGCCGTGGCGTTGTCCGACTGCACCTGGATTGCATGATCCTTGAGCAGAGGAGAGGCTTGTAGTAAAGCATTGTAGATCACCAGAAGATCCAGAATGTTAATTGGAAGGAGGCTTTTGTGGGCTGACCACCTGCCCTGGAACTAAGCCCCTTGGGTGACCGCTCCACATCCTCATACTCGCATCCGTCGTGAGGAGGGTCCAATCCTGAATCCCGAAAACTCCTGCCCTCCAGGAGACTGGAGGACTGTAGCCACCACAGGAGGGAAATCCTGGCCTGAGGTGACAGCCGAATCATCCGGTGCATCTGCAGATGTGATCCGGACCACTTGCTCAGGAGATCCAACTGAAACGTTCTGGCACGGAACCTCCTGTATTGGATCGCCTCGTAGGAGGAGATCATCTTTCCCAACAATCTTATGCAAAGATGGATAGACACTCGAGAAGGTCGGACCACTTCCTGAAATGTTTTCGCTTTTTCCACTGGTAGAAACACCTTCTGGGCCACAGTATCCAGCAACATCCCCAGGAACAGGAGCCTCTGAGTGGGCTCCAGATGGGACTTCTGTAAGTTGAGGATCCACCCGTGGTCCGACAGAAGATGGATAGTGAGGTCAATATAGAGCAACAGAAGTTCTCTGGATCTTGCCTTTATCAGAAGATCATACAGGTAGGGGACCACACTCGATCCGGAGCTGTAACATCATCACCGCCATCACCTTCATGAATACCCTCGGGGCTGGAAGTGATCGTCCAGTAAGGCAAATCGTAGGTACGCCTGATGAGGCAGCCAAATCTGGAGGTAGTGCGGCGTGCTGCGACTGCGACAGACAAGGGGCAGTGCCCCGCTGAATAAACAGCCACTCTGGATGGTGGTCCTGCAGCAGGGAAGCGGCTCTGCACATCGTAAGGTCAGTGCCCGTAACCCCCCCCCCCCCCCCCCCCCAAGTCCCACGGTGCAGGTATGCTGTTGCCTAGACAGCATACCGAATAAAAATAGGAATTTACTCACCGGTAATTCTATTTCTCGTAGTCCGTAGTGGATGCTGGGAACTCCGTAAGGACCATGGGGAATAGACGGGCTCCGCAGGAGACTGGGCACTCTAAGAAAGAATTAGGACTACTGGTGTGCACTGGCTCCTCCCTCTATGCCCCTCCTCCAGACCTCAGTTAGGGAAACTGTGCCCGGAAGAGCTGACACTACAAGGAAAGGATTTGGAATCCCGGGTAAGACTCATACCAGCCACACCAATCACACCGTACAACTCGTGATAACTATACCCAATTAACAGTATGAATAACAACTGAGCCTCACTGAACAGATGGCTCAGAACAATAACCCTTTAGTTAAGCAATAACTATATACAAGTATTGCAGACAATACGCACTTGGGACGGGCGCCCAGCATCCACTACGGACTACGAGAAATAGAATTACCGGTGAGTAAATTCTTATTTTCTCTGACGTCCTAGTGGATGCTGGGAACTCTGTAAGGACCATGGGGATTATACCAAAGCTCCCAAACGGGCGGGAGAGTGCGGATGACTCTGCAGCACCGAATGAGCAAACTCAAGGTCCTCCTCAGCCAGGGTATCAAACTTGTAGAATTTTGCAAAGGTGTTTGATCCCGACCAGGTAGCAGCTCGGCAAAGTTGTAAAGCCGAGAACCCTCGGGCAGCCGCCCAAGAAGAGCCCACCTTCCTCGTGGAATGGGCTTTTACTGATTTAGGATGCGGCAGTCCAGCCGCAGAATGTGCAAGTTGAATCGTGGAGCAGATCCAGCGAGCAATAGTCTGCTTAGAAGCAGGAGCACCCAGCTTGTTGGGTGCATGCAGGATAAACAGCGAGTCAGTCTTTCTGACTCTAGCCGTCCTGGAAACATAGATTTTCAGGGCCCGGACTACGTCTAGCAACTTGGAAGCCTCCAAGTCCCGAGTAGCCGCAGGCACCACAATAGGTTGGTTCAAATGAAACGCTGATACCACCTTAGGGAGAAATTGGGGACGAGTCCTCAATTCTGCTCTGTCTATATGGAAGATCAGATAGGGGCTTTTACAGGACAAAGCCACCAATTCTGACACCCGCCTAGCCGAAGCCAAGGCCAAAAGCATGACCACTTTCCACGTGAGATATTTTAATTCCACGGTCTGAAGTGGCTCAAACCAATGTGATTTTAGGAAATCCAATTTTAGTTGAGATCCCAAGGTGCCACTGGGGGCACAAAAGGGGGCTGAATGTGCAGCACTCCCTTAACAAACGTCTGAACTTCAGGCAGTGAAGCCAGTTCTTTTTTAAAGAAAATAGACAGGGCCGAAATCTGGACTTTAATGGATCCCAATTTTAGGCCCATAGTCACTCCTGACTGTAGGAAGTGCAGAAATCGACCCAGCTGAAATTCTTCTGTGGGGGCCTTCATAGCCTCACACCAAGCAACATATTTTCGCCATATGCGGTGATAATGTTTTGCTGTCACATCCTTCCTAGCTTTTATCAGCGTAGGAATGACTTCAACCGGAATGCCCTTATCCATCAAGATCCGGCGTTCAACGCCATGCCGTCAAACGCAGCCGCGGTAAGTCTTGGAACAGACAGGGCCCCTGCTGTAGCAGGTCCTGTCTGAGAGGCAGAGGCCAAGGGTCCTCTGAGATCATTTCTTGTAGTTCCGGGTACCAAGACCTTCTTGGCCAATCCGGAACGATGAGTATAGTTCTTACTCCTCTCTTTCTTATTATCCTCAGCACCTTTGGTATTAGAGGAAGAGGAGGGAATACATAAACCGACTGGTACACCCACGGTGTCACTAGAGCGTCCACAGCTATCGCCTGAGGGTCCCTTGACCTGGCGCAATATCTTTTTAGCTTTTTGTTGAGGCGGGACGCCATCATGTCCACCTGTGGCCTTTCCCAACGATTTACAATCAGCTGGAAGACTTCTGGATGAAGTCCCCACTCTCCCGGGTGGAGGTCGTGCCTGCTGAGGAAGTCTGCTTCCCAGTTGTCCACTCCCGGAATGAACACTGCTGACAGTGCTATCACGTGATTTTCCGCCCATCGGAGAATCCTTGTGGCTTCTGCCATCGCCATCCTGCTTCTTGTGCCGCCCTGTGGTTTACATGGGCGACCGCTGTGATGTTGTCTGACTGAATCAGCACCGGCTGGTTTTGAAGCAGGGGTTTTGCCTGACTTAGAGCATTGTAAATGGCCCTTAGTTCCTTAGTTCCAGAATATTTATGTGTACGGAAGCCTCCTGACTCGACCATTGTCCTTGGAAGTTACTTCCCTGAGTGACTGCCCCCCAACCTCGTAGGCTTGCATCCGTGGTCACCAGGACCCAGTCCTGTATGCCGAATCTGCGGCCCTCGAGAAGATGAGCACTCTGCAGCCACCACAGCAGAGACACCCTGGCCCTCGGTGACAGGGTGATCAGCCGAGGCATCTGAAGATGCGATCCGGACCACTTGTCTAACAGATCCCACTGAAAGATCCTTGCATGGAACCTGCCGAATGGAATTGCCTCGTAAGAAGCTACCATCTTTCCCAGGACTCGCGTGCAGTGATGCACCGACACCTGTTTTGGTTTCAGGAGGTCTCTGACCAGAGATGACAACTCCTTGGCCTTCTCCTCCGGGAGAAACACCTTCTTCTGTTCTGTGTCCAGAATCATACCCAGGAACAGCAGACGCGTCGTAGGAACCAGCTGCGACTTTGGAATATTCAGAATCCAGCCGTGCTGTTGTAGCACTTCCTGAGATAGTGCTACTCCGACCAACAACTGCTCCCTGTACCTCGCCTTTATAAGGAGATCGTCCAAGTACGGGATAATTATAACACCCTTCATTCGAAGGAGTATCATCATTTCGGCCATTACTTTGGTAAATACCCTCGGTGTCGTGGACAGACCAAACGGCAACCTCTGGAATTGGTAATGGCAGTCCTGTACCACAAAACGGAGGTACACCTGGTGAGGTGGGTAAATGGGGACATGTAGGTAAGCATCCTTGATGTCCAGTGACACCATGTAATCCCCCTCTTCCAGGCTTGCAATAACCGCCCTGAGCGATTCCATTTTGAACTTGAACTTCCTTATAGAAGTGTTAAAGGATTTCAAATTTAGAATGGGTCTCACCGAACCGTCTGGTTTCGGTACCACAAACATTGTGGAATAGTAACCCCGTCCCTGTTGAAGGAGGGGAACTTTTATTATCACCTGCTGGAGGTACAGCTTGTGAATTGCCGCCAGCACTACCTCCCTGTCCTGGGGAGTAGCTGGCAAGGCTGATTTGAGGTAACGGCGAGGGGGAGACGTCTCGAATTCCAGCTTGTATCCCTGAGATACCACTTGTAGAACCCAGGGATCCACCTGTGAGCGAACCCACCGGTCGCTGAAGTTCCGGAGACGGGCCCCCACCGCACCTGGCTCCACCAGTGGAGCCCCAGCGTCATGCGGTGGATTTAGTGGAAGCATGGGAGGATTTTTGTTCTTGGGAACTGGCTGTATGGTGCAGCTTTTTCCCTCTACCCTCTGCCTCTGGGCAGAAAGAACGCGCCTTTAACCCGCTTGCCTTTCTGGGGCCGAAAGGACTGTACCTGATAATACGGTGCTTTCTTAAGGGCCCTACACACTGGCCGATTTTCGGAAAGATATGAACGATCTCGTTCATAAATGAACGAGAACTCGTTCATATCTTTCAGTGTGGAGACTCCAGCGATGAACGATGCGCGTCCCCGCGCTCGTTCATCGCTGGTCTCCCGTCGGCTGTGCATGCAGGCCAAGATGGACGATCTCGTCCATATTTGCCTGCACTTCAATGCAGCCGCGTGACGGGGGGAGTGAAGAAACTTCACTCCCCCCGTCACTGCCCCCCCGCCGCCGGGTCGCTCGTCGGCCGTATCCGCCATCGGGCAGCTCGGCGGCGGGTCGGCCAGTGAGTAGGGCCCTTTAGGCTGTGAGGGAACCCGAGGTAAAAATGTCGACTTCCCAGCTGTTGCTGTGGAAACGAGGTCCGAGAGACCATCCCCAAACAATTCCTCACCCTTGTAAGGCAAAACCTCCATGTGTATTTTAGAATCCGCATCACCTGTCCACTGCCGAGTCCATAATACCCTCCTGGCAGAAATGGACATTGCATTAATTCTAGATGCCAGCCGGCAAATATCCCTCTGTGCATCTCTCATGTATAAGGTATATTTACTAAGGTCCCGATTTTGACCGAGATGCCGTTTTTTCTTCAAAGTGTCATCTCGGTAATTTACTAAGCAAAAATCACGGCAGTGATGAGGGCATTAGTAATATTTTGGAAGTCCTAGGAAAAAATCACGAATCAATACACCATCGGTCAAATACAATATACAATACAAAATAGGAGATATACAACCCTGGGCGCTCTTAGATTGGTATATGTAAAATACGTTCCTTCTCTTTGTTATGAGATGCCTTCGTATTATTCTTTTTACTTCGCTCTGTACTTCATTCCACTCAAGGTGATGCGGTATAGAACCAGAGTTTGGGATATGAAGAAAGAGAGAAAAAAATATATATAGTGTAATACAGTCTTTATGCGGATTTCTGTATATACGAAACGGGGTTCAATAGATGGAGCGTACCACACTCACTATGGACATGAGGGAGGTCAAACTCATAAAGGTATCTTTAACCAGAAAAAGGTAGGCGTACCCTACTCACACGGTCACTGGAGTTTGGGAAGCACATCAAGGTATCTTTCACGTTTGTCCCCTTGTGTTTCCTCCAAATGTCCCAGTACCAATGTTGGACTAGTGTTGCTTTCTGTTATAAACCCATCATGGTATCTTTTCCCTTGGAGCCTTCATCCAAAAGGTTGTTTAACAGTTTCCCAAGGAAAATGTCCACCAGTCAAATAAAATGACAAAGTTTTATTGTACAAACATGGGTCCCACAGTCTGGGAGGATCCAACGGTTTAAAATACAAGATGCAATCCGAGACAGTTCCACAAGTGAAAAAGATTGCAGAAAAATTACACCACAGATAAAATGAATTAAAAGAAAAATAAAATGCTAGTAAAAAATACCACACAAACCCCAGCTGATCACTGGAATGGTTGGAAAGCAATACCAATGGTGGAAAAAGGGGTTGCCTTCTTACCAGAGTCAGCGAAGATGTGTTGGGGTGGTGTGGAGGAAAAAAATTGGCTGTTCACACTCCTTCTGTCGTCAATGCATTTCGGTCACCAGCTGACCTTTATCAAGACATGGGTGGAGTGTGAAACACCCAGTATTTAAACTATGAACAGCCAATCAACATACACAGGAAATGACTTCATACTGGTATGATTATATAACATAAAAACTCTTCATTTTTATACAATTTAGCATAGATTATTCAGTTTTATATTCTCACTTAATAGTTTTTTATATTTCAGGTATTATTTAAATGTTTTTGCTACGATTGTAGCTCCTGATAACATAAACAAGACCCGTTGTCATGGCTACATCCGGTATGAATGGAAACACCAAACATGATTCTTAAACAATACATAGATTTGTCATATGTTAAGAGTCCTATAGTTTCAAAAGTCCGTTATTAGGGGAAGTGCAAATGGGTTCCTGTCCATTAAACCGAAATATCGGGTAACCATGGTAATATGTATCCGGAAGTGACGTTTAGGTCAGGTAAGGTTGTCATGGTTATTATCGCTCCGTGGTACAGGCTCCGTCTAGCCGCTGTGCGTATGACGTCTTCTGCTACTCGGCTGACATTACCCGGAAATGACGTGCCGGATGTACTTGCGTGTCACTTCGGGCAGTGGTGGAACGCAAACAGGAGTTCCTGGATCCACGGGCCTGTGTATGGTGACGTGTCTTCATTCATCCGGATACTGTAGCCATGGCAACACATCACTGTTCGTATTTCAATCAACGGTTTTCTCCATTACATATAACACAAATAAAAACAATATGTGTTAATATCATCTTATACATACATTTATATTTATAAAGGAAATGGCATGATGATGAAACATAAAGGAGGGTGTGAAGACAATAATGTATTAAGTAGTTATTAATCCAAGAAATGGTTTATAGGAACCATTTTAATTCAAAGTCGCTATTTAATCCATTTGGACTTAGAGTTTTGTGTTTGTAAATGTAACTCATTTCAGTTCTAGCTAGTTGTTTTGCCACATCCCTACTCCTCATATTTTCCCTTATGGCTTTTAGTCCATAAAAGCCAGATATTTTAGAGACTGCACAATTATGTTCCCTTTTAAAATGTGCAGAAAGGGCATGAGTCTCCATGCCCTTCTTAATATTCCGTAGGTGCTCACCTAGGCGTACCATTAATGGGCGTGAAGTTCTTCCAATATAATACATATTGCATTCACATTTAATTGCATACACTACATTTTTAGTGTTGCATGTTATAAATTCCTTTATTTTCACTTCTACCCCGTTGATATCGATCTTTTCAATTTTTTTGCAGCCACCCCCAACAATATTTCTACATCCAATACAATTACTGCATCGGTAAAAACCAATCGACTTAATAGTTGAAATTTGTGGTGTGGGCGCATACATACTTGATACAAGGGTTGATTTTAGATTGGGAGCCTTTCGATAAATGCATTTAGGCTTTTCTGGTAATAGTGGTCCCAAAATGGTGTCTTTTTTTAAAATATGCCAGTGTTTACGTAACACCTTTTCTACCTCCTTGTGTTCTTTAGAGTATTGTGTAATGAATGCAAATTCATATTCATTATTAGGTTTATTCCTCAATTGGTTACTTTGTAGGGTGGTAGGTTTTACTATATTTGCAGACTCTAAGGCTTTCATGATTTTATTTTTATTATATCCACTAGCGAGGAATTGGTTGCTCATTTCCTCTGCTTGTGTTGAGAAAACTGCATCTATAGAGCAATTCCTCCTCAGACGTTTAAACTGTCCATTTGGTATGGAATTTATCCAGTTGTCATGGTGGCAACTGGAAGGTGGAATATAACCACCAGAGTCCGTTGGTTTAGTGTAATTTTTAAATTGGATGTTCCCTTCCTCCACATAGACTGTAACGTCAAGAAAATTGATTTTAGTCTCCTGTATATCAAAAGTTAATATTATGCCTTTATTATTTTCATTCAGAGACTTGCAGAAAGAATCAAGCATTTCTCTTCCACCTTTCCACACAAAAAATATGTCATCTATGTACCTTGCGTAGGACACCAGGCTCGCTCCAAGGGGATTATTGGCCCAGATGGTATTGAGCTCCCACAACCCCAAAAAGAGGTTTGCATAGCTTGGAGCGAACCTGGTGCCCATGGCAGTGCCCCTTCTTTGCAGGAAGTAGTCATCCTTAAAGAGAAAAAAATTATTTTGTAAAATAAACATAATTCCCTCAATCAGGAATTCTTTCAAGTTCTTATCCGTTTCTGATAAGTCAAGGAAGTGTCTTACCGCCTCCACACCATCACTATGTTCGATGATGGTGTAGAGGGAACCGACATCCGCCGTGACCAACCATTTCTGCAAATCTATCGAGATTCATAGATTTTTATTTACAACCCATGGTACTTCTAAACCGGTCACATCTTAAAGACACTGGGGATTTCTTAAAGCTTGTCAAAACCATCAAATGGCAAGACGGCTTCCTGTTGGTCACGGCGGATGTCGGTTCCCTCTACACCATCATCGAACATAGTGATGGTGTGGAGGCGGTAAGACACTTCCTTGACTTATCAGAAACGGATAAGAACTTGAAAGAATTCCTGATTGAGGGAATTATGTTTATTTTACAAAATAATTTTTTTCTCTTTAAGGATGACTACTTCCTGCAAAGAAGGGGCACTGCCATGGGCACCAGGTTCGCTCCAAGCTATGCAAACCTCTTTTTGGGGTTGTGGGAGCTCAATACCATCTGGGCCAATAATCCCCTTGGAGCGAGCCTGGTGTCCTACGCAAGGTACATAGATGACATATTTTTTGTGTGGAAAGGTGGAAGAGAAATGCTTGATTCTTTCTGCAAGTCTCTGAATGAAAATAATAAAGGCATAATATTAACTTTTGATATACAGGAGACTAAAATCAATTTTCTTGACGTTACAGTCTATGTGGAGGAAGGGAACATCCAATTTAAAAATTACACTAAACCAACGGACTCTGGTGGTTATATTCCACCTTCCAGTTGCCACCATGACAACTGGATAAATTCCATACCAAATGGACAGTTTAAACGTCTGAGGAGGAATTGCTCTATAGATGCAGTTTTCTCAACACAAGCAGAGGAAATGAGCAACCAATTCCTCGCTAGTGGATATAATAAAAATAAAATCATGAAAGCCTTAGAGTCTGCAAATATAGTAAAACCTACCACCCTACAAAGTAACCAATTGAGGAATAAACCTAATAATGAATATGAATTTGCATTCATTACACAATACTCTAAAGAACACAAGGAGGTAGAAAAGGTGTTACGTAAACACTGGCATATTTTAAAAAAAGACACCATTTTGGGACCACTATTACCAGAAAAGCCTAAATGCATTTATCGAAAGGCTCCCAATCTAAAATCAACCCTTGTATCAAGTATGTATGCGCCCACACCACAAATTTCAACTATTAAGTCGATTGGTTTTTACCGATGCAGTAATTGTATTGGATGTAGAAATATTGTTGGGGGTGGCTGCAAAAAAATTGAAAAGATCGATATCAACGGGGTAGAAGTGAAAATAAAGGAATTTATAACATGCAACACTAAAAATGTAGTGTATGCAATTAAATGTGAATGCAATATGTATTATATTGGAAGAACTTCACGCCCATTAAAGGTACGCCTAGGTGAGCACCTACGGAATATTAAGAAGGGCATGGAGACTCATGCCCTTTCTGCACATTTTAAAAGGGAACATAATTGTGCAGTCTCTAAAATATCTGGCTTTTATGGACTAAAAGCCATAAGGGAAAATATGAGGAGTAGGGATGTGGCAAAACAACTAGCTAGAACTGAAATGAGTTACATTTACAAACACAAAACTCTAAGTCCAAATGGATTAAATAGCGACTTTGAATTAAAATGGTTCCTATAAACCATTTCTTGGATTAATAACTACTTAATACATTATTGTCTTCACACCCTCCTTTATGTTTCATCATCATGCCATTTCCTTTATAAATATAAATGTATGTATAAGATGATATTAACACATATTGTTTTTATTTGTGTTATATGTAATGGAGAAAACCGTTGATTGAAATACGAACAGTGATGTGTTGCCATGGCTACAGTATCCGGATGAATGAAGACACGTCACCATACACAGGCCCGTGGATCCAGGAACTCCTGTTTGCGTTCTACCACTGCCCGAAGTGACACGCAAGTACATCCGGCACGTCATTTCCGGGTAATGTCAGCCGAGTAGCAGAAGACGTCATACGCACAGCGGCTAGACGGAGCCTGTACCACGGAGCGATAATAACCATGACAACCTTACCTGACCTAAACGTCACTTCCGGATACATATTACCATGGTTACCCGATATTTCGGTTTAATGGACAGGAACCCATTTGCACTTCCCCTAATAACGGACTTTTGAAACTATAGGACTCTTAACATATGACAAATCTATGTATTGTTTAAGAATCATGTTTGGTGTTTCCATTCATACCGGATGTAGCCATGACAACGGGTCTTGTTTATGTTATCAGGAGCTACAATCGTAGCAAAAACATTTAAATAATACCTGAAATATAAAAAACTATTAAGTGAGAATATAAAACTGAATAATCTATGCTAAATTGTATAAAAATGAAGAGTTTTTATGTTATATAATCATACCAGTATGAAGTCATTTCCTGTGTATGTTGATTGGCTGTTCATAGTTTAAATACTGGGTGTTTCACACTCCACCCATGTCTTGATAAAGGTCAGCTGGTGACCGAAATGCATTGACGACAGAAGGAGTGTGAACAGCCAGTTTTTTTCCTCCACACCACCCCAACACATCTTCGCTGACTCTGGTAAGAAGGCAACCCCTTTTTCCACCATTGGTATTGCTTTCCAACCATTCCAGTGATCAGCTGGGGTTTGTGTGGTATTTTTTACTAGCATTTTATTTTTCTTTTAATTCATTTTATCTGTGGTGTAATTTTTCTGCAATCTTTTTCACTTGTGGAACTGTCTCGGATTGCATCTTGTATTTTAAACCGTTGGATCCTCCCAGACTGTGGGACCCATGTTTGTACAATAAAACTTTGTCATTTTATTTGACTGGTGGACATTTTCCTTGGGAAACTGTTAAACAACCTTTTGGATGAAGGCTCCAAGGGAAAAGATACCATGATGGGTTTATAACAGAAAGCAACACTAGTCCAACATTGGTACTGGGACATTTGGAGGAAACACAAGGGGACAAACGTGAAAGATACCTTGATGTGCTTCCCAAACTCCAGTGACCGTGTGAGTAGGGTACGCCTACCTTTTTCTGGTTAAAGATACCTTTATGAGTTTGACCTCCCTCATGTCCATAGTGAGTGTGGTACGCTCCATCTATTGAACCCCGTTTCGTATATACAGAAATCCGCATAAAGACTGTATTACACTATATATATTTTTTTCTCTCTTTCTTCATATCCCAAACTCTGGTTCTATACCGCATCACCTTGAGTGGAATGAAGTACAGAGCGAAGTAAAAAGAATAATACGAAGGCATCTCATAACAAAGAGAAGGAACGTATTTTACATATACCAATCTAAGAGCGCCCAGGGTTGTATATCTCCTATTTTGTATTGTATATTGTATTTTCTAGGTGTTTTGGTGACACCTTTGGGAGGTAAATACCTAGGGCTGCCTCACTTTAGCGCCAGTGCAAAAAATCTTCCATTCTTTCTTCTTTCATCGGTCAAATACGCCAGCAATTTGGTAGAAATCGGGAATTTACTAAAAAGTGCAAAACACAAACACTGCCGACAATAGCCAAACACTGCCGTGCTAAAATACAAATCGTGAAAAAGTGCAAAAAAAAAAAACAGACCTGCTTTTTTATCCTGTGTTTGTATAGGCATGCACGGATCCATGAGATCCGTGCATGTTTTTCAGTGGGAAGGGGGGGGGGAAATGTTATAAATTTTCAAAAAAAAAAAATGCGTGGGGTCCCCCCTCCTAAACCAAACCAGCCTCGGGCTCTTTGAGCCGGCCCTGGTTGCAAAAATATGGGGAAAAAATTGACAGGGGTTCCCCCATATTTAAGCAACCAGCACCAGGCTCTGCGCCTGGTCCTGGTTCCAAAAATACGGGGAACAAAAAGAGTAGGGGTCCCCCGTATTTTTGAAACCAGCACCGGGCTCCACTAGCTGGACAGATAATGCCACAGCCGGGGGTCACTTTTATACAGTGCCTTGCGGCCGTGGCATCAAATATCCAACTAGTCACCCCTGGCCGGGGTACCCTGGGGGACTGGGGACCCCTTCAATCAAGGGGTGTCCCCCCCCCCAGCCACCCAAGGGCCAGGGGTGAAGCCCGAGGCTGTCCCCCCCATCCAATGGGCTGCGGATGGGGGGCTGATAGCCTTTGTTCAAAGTGATTGATATTGTTTTTAGTAGCAGTACTACAAGGCCCAGCAAGCCTCCCCCACAAGCTGGTACTTGGAAAACCACAAGTACCAGCATGCGGCGGAAAAATGGGCCCGCTGGTACCTGTAGTACTACTACTAAAAAAATACCCCAATAAAGACAACACACACACACCTTGAAAGTATAACTTTAATACATCCATCCACACCTCCATATACACATACTTACCTTATGTTCCCACGCAGGTCGGTCCTCTTCTCCAGTAGAATCCATGGTGTACCTGTAGAAAAAAATTATACTCACATAATCCATGGTTGAAGGCATCTCTGCTTGTAATCCTTTTGTAATCCACGTACTTGAAAAAATAAAAAAACGGACACCCGACCACGAACTGAAAGGGGACCCATGTTTTCACATGGGACCCCTTTCCCCGAATGCCAGAAACCCCCTCTGACTGATGTCTAAGTGGGTTTATTCAGCCAATCAGGGAGCGCCACGTTGTGGCACCCTCCTGATCGGCTGTGTGCTCCTGTACTGTCTGACAGGCGGCACACGGCAGTGTTACAATGTAGCGCCTATGTGCTCCATTGTAACCAATGGTGGGAACTTTCAGGTCAGCGGTGAGGTCACTTTCGGTCAACCGACAGTACAGGAGCACACAGCCGATCAGGAGGGTGCCACAACGTGGCGCTCCCTGATTGGCTGAAGAAACCCACATAGACATCAGTCAGAGGGGGTTTCTGGCATTCGGGGAAAGGGGTCCCATGTGAAAACATGGGTCCCCTTTCAGTTCGTGGTCGGGTGTCCGTTTTTTTTTTTTTTTCAAGTACGTGGATTACAAAAGGATTACAAGCAGAGGAGCCTTCAACCATGGATTATGTGAGTATAATTTTTTCTATAGGTACACCATGGATTCTACTGGAGAAGAGGACCGACCTGCGTGGGAACATAAGGTAAGTATGTGTATATGGAGGTGTGGATGGATGTATTAAAGTTATACTTTCAAGGTGTGTGTGTGTTGTCTTTATTGGGGTATTTTTTTAGTAGTAGTACTACTACAGGTACCAGCGGGCCCATTTTTCCGCCGCATGCTGGTACTTGTGGTTCTCCAAGTACCAGCTTGCGGGGGAGGCTTGCTGGGCCTTGTAGTACTGCTACTAAAAACAATATCAATCACTTTGAACAAAGGCTATCAGCCCCCCATCCGCAGCCCATTGGATGGGGGGGGGACAGCCTCGGGCTTCACCCCTGGCCCTTGGGTGGCTGGGGGGGGGACCCCTTGATTGAAGGGGTCCCCA